>NC_141990.1:171553107-171853107 GCF_049901715.1 Pseudonaja textilis
TTTGGTGGTCCCTGTGGTCCAAAAGTTTGGCAACCTATTTTACCCTACTAAGTTATTTCCATTGTTTTCTGTAAGAATTTTAAATAGTTCCTGTATTAGTTGCTCTTCAACAATCTTTATGCACATGAAAGAACTCTGCCTTTTACAGACCAACGGTAACCTGCTCTAACCTAGACACTTTGTTATACATTGGCAAATACAATTCTCAACAATAATCATGATGGGGAGTTGAAAGATTTTTATTATGAGTGCAGTTTTCTGCATAATTAAAGAATTAAAAATTATCAATAGCATTTTTCAGCCGTTTCAAATTTAACGCCAATGGAATGAGTATTTTCAGTTTTGTGCATGGCCCCTTGCAGATCATTTCTGCATAGTACTCAATTGCAAGATTTAATCTCAAATTATTTGTGTTCTCATTAAGAACAAGAAATATTGTTATTCCACTGAGAAAAAATAATCTGTAAAAAGACACTTTAAGGGCCGTCTAAAAAGTGCAAGAGTATCAAAACCAAGAAGCTGAAAGGAAAGAAGGCAGTGGTGTAGGAGAATCCATTCTTAGTCTAGTTGTCTTCCAAACAAAATCAAACAAATATGGTTTGTAGATTTTGGATACTTGTACAGTTTAATCTGCAAACAGAATTTTGTAACAAATTTAATTTTCCATGTCTACTGTAAACCTTTATAGAAAACCCAGGGATAAAATGAATTTAAATTGTGGAAGGCCTTAAATTATGTTACAGTAGAAAATACAGGAGGTAGAATGTAACTAAAAGGATTAATGCAATGTTAGAAGAATCGAATCTAGAGCTCCTGTAAGCTGCTAACACATGGTTTTAAAAACCTAATTTCAGTGTTTTCTAAGGACCCTAGAAAACGCAAACAAATTTGCTATGAGAGCCCTTATATCATGCTTGATAAAGGGAGGTAGGATGTAAGAATCAAAAGGACACAAAACATGACACTTTATCTACAGCTCCTGTTTGCTTTACTGTTGACATTTTGACAATTTAGTCACCTTCTTCAGTTTCAGACTCCGATTCTGAAAGACAAACAAACAATTTCAGCTTGAGTACAATATTTAGGATATCTAATAATTAATAGTTTAATAAGTGTAGGACTACTTGCCTTCCTCTGCATTTTTGAGCCATTCTACGAACTTTTTCATTTGTTCCAGAAAGACACTCTTTCCTTTGGCAAGGTGTGCATCTTTATACCATTTCAAGATGGGTTCTTCACTGAGTACCTCAGCTGTGGAAAACAAAACAGGGCTGTCAGGCAACACATCCCACAAACAATGAATGAAGGATTAGTCTTTGCCTTCTAGGTCAGGCAAGACTTTCTACAGTAATCCAGTGACTCCTTGAGAGGAAAAAAAAACCAGTCATTTTCTTCAAGACTCACTCCCCCCAAAGATAGTCAATTATCACAAGTTCTGTATTAAAAGGAACTTCAGGAGATCCTTTCATAAGAGTTGCTAAAACAAACTCCATGCAGCTGAAACAAAACAAATTAAGTGCCTTACTCTTAAAAATATAACGGCTTTATGAATCATCTGAAAAATATAATTTCAACAGTAACTTATGGCATCTGACGGAAAAGAATCTTAAGAATGGCTAAATCAGGAGGGACTTCTTTTATTTTCTGCTGGGTCTTCAATAAACTCCACTGGAATAAATTATAATGAATGTAGGCATTTCCACCACACTTAAGTGTTCTCCAATTCCCATTATTTTCCACAGTCCTCAATAAGTGGCTTTCATTGCCTCATAACTTTCTTATTCAGAATACTTCTGAATGTCATTTTGCACACTGCAAATCATTCCAAACATTCAGAAATGTACCATTAGTCCAAAGTCATTCAATTACTGCATAGCAATGTGCAAAACATGGCATCCTAGGCATAGAATAGTTAAGCCAGAGGTGGGCAAACTACGGCCCGCAGGCCGCATCAGGCCCGTTGGTCTGTCAAATCCGGCCCGCCCCTGAAAAAAAATCAGTGGGCGTGGCGTATTGCCCTGCACCGCGTGGCCCCCAAAGCTGCAAAACAGTGCAGAGCGCTCTCGGGGTAGGAAAGAAGAACTTTGCAAAGGCCTCGGCTGGGAGTTCGAAATCACCTTCGAGTGCGACCTCTCCGAAGGTGAGTCCCCGCCGATCCCCCTTTTTTTTCCGGGGCTTCCAGGCTTAAACTTTGCAAAGGCAAAATTTGCAGGCGGGAGCGTCTTCCCGCCGAGAAGCGGGAAGGGTTCCGCCCAGCGGGCGGGTGGGCTGCTTGGAGTGGGCTGCTTGGAGCCACCTAATGCTAGGCCGCTGCTGGTGGAGCCTTGCCCTGCCTTGGTGCCCCGTTTCCCGGCTCGGCGGTCCTGCTCAGGCGGCACTTTAAAAGCCCCCCTCCTCGCGTATGTGCCCGACGAGCCGCTCACCACGACGGCGGCTCCCAGCAACTTGCGGCGTCCTTTTTCCTTGCAGGCGCTCGCGCCTGGCCCCGAGCCGCGCAGCGGAGGGGAAACCCGGAGCGCCGTCGGGTCGCCTCCTCCAAGCAGCCCGCCCGCCCTCCAGGCAGAAGGGAAGGGAAGTGGGAAGGGACTCCTCAGCGGGAAGACGCTCCCGCCTGCAAACTTTGCCTGTGCAAAGTTCAAGCCTGGAAGCCCCGGAAACCCGAGCAACTTCCCGGCAACTTTCGGCTTCCTTTCAACTCGCAGGTGCTTGTGCCTGGCCCCGAGCCGTGCAGCGGAGGGGAAGCCCGGAGTGCTGCCGGGTCGCCTCCTCCAAGCAGCCCACCCGCCCTCCGGGCAGAACCCTTCCCGCTCCTCGGCAGGAAGACACTCCTGCCTGCAAACTTTGCCTGTGCAAAGTTTAAGCCTGAAGCCCGAGCAACTTCCCAGCAACTTGCGGCTTCCTTTTTCCTCACAGGCACTCACGCCTGGCCCCGAGCCGCGGCAGAGGGGAAGCCTGGCGGGTGGGCGGGCTGGAGGAGGCGACCCGGCGGCGCTCCGGGTTTCCCCTCTGCCGTGCGGCTTGGGGCCAGGCGCGAGCACCTGCGAGTTGAAAGGAAGCCGAAAGTTGCCGGGAAGTTGCTCGGGTTTCCGGGGCTTCCAGGCTTAAACTTTGCACAGACAAAGTTTGCAGGTGGGAGCGTCTTCCCGCTGAGGAGTGGGAAGGGTTCCGCCCGGCGGAAGTTTGCAGGTGGGAGCGTCTTCCCGCTGAGGAGTGGGAAGGGTTCCGCCCGGCGGGCGGGTGGGCTGCTTGGAGGAGGCGACCCGGCAGCGCTCCGGGCTTCCCCTCTGCCGCGCGGCTCGGGGCTAGGTGCAAGCGCCTGCGAGGAAAAAGGACGCCGCAAGTTGCTGGGAAGTTGCTCAGGTGCTAGGAGCCGCTGTCGTGGTGAGCAGCTCGTCGGACGCGTACGCGAGGAGGGCTTTTAAAGTGCCGCCTGAGCAGGACCGAGCCGGGAAATGGGGCACCAAGGCAGGGCAAGGCTCCACCAGCAGCGGCCTAGCTTTAGGTGGGCTTGGATGCCCCTGAGCGCGGGTTTGCTGTTTCTTGTCTCCTGGGACTCGTGTTTGGAAAGCGTGGAAAGTAGTAGTAGGAGCAGCCGCTGTGTTATTTTTTCTCTTTATATAATATATATATATACATTATATATATAATATATATATCTATATTATAAAGGGCCCATTATAAAATGCAGCAAATTATATATAAGAATATACATATACATATACATACATATACATACATACACACACACACACACACACACACATATATATATGTTTTCTGAGGTTCTCGCGGGTATTTGTTTGTGGATCTTTGGTTGTTCAGGTTTTCTCCCACGTAAGATTCGAAGTATCTAGGCAACGTTTCGATGAAGTCTCATTCATCATCTTCAGGCTTCTGTCTCCGGCTCTGTGCTTCTCAGAGTGATGTGAGATTGCAGCTGCTTCTTCCTTTTAACTGCTAGTGGGGGTGGGACTTGATTGGGTGGGGGCTTGGCTGTGTTCTGATTGGGTGGGGGGGTGTTCTCATTGGTAGGGGTTTTGGCTGTGTTCTGATTGGTTGGGGGGTTAGCCGTGTTCTGATTGGTTGGAGGCGTGTTCTGTTCAGGTGGGGGCTTGGTTGTGCTCAGGTTAGTCTTAGTAGCTGGGGGATTTGAGTTGGTGAGCTGTGATCTTGCTGTTTGGCTTCGAGTTCGTGGTCGTGCTGCATCTTCATAGTGGGTGTCGGTTTGCTTCATGTATGGCTCGGAGGGGTTTGAAGTGGGTAGTGATGCAGCTGCAGTGCAGCTTCTGGTCCATGGTCGTGTCTCATCTTCTGAGTGGGTGTGAGCCTGTTTTCTACATGGAAGTGTGGTGGTGGCATCTTGTGTGGCTCTCATGGGTGTGGGTCTGGTGTCCTTCTTCATGTTAGGTACTCGTCTGTTCATGAGGGCGGGTTTCCAAATGGCTGGAAGGCGGGAGATGTCATCTCGTTTGTTCATGCTGTGTGGGCGTTTTTCTATCTCTATGGCTTCTCTGATTATTCTGCTGTTGAAGTGTTCGGTTTTGGCGATAGTTCTGGTATTTTTAAAATCAATTTCATGTCCTGTGGCTTTGAGGTGTTGGACCAGGGAAGAGGTCGTTTCTTCTTTTTGATTGAGTTCTTATGTTCTTCAATGCGTGCACTTATTCTTCTGTTAGTTTGTCCAATGTATGTGGTAGGGCAGGCAGTGCAGGGGATTTCGTATACTCCTTGGTTTTCTAATTCGATTTTGTCTTTGGGGTTTCTTAGGATGGTGGATATTTTTCTGTTTGTGCAGAATGCTGTTTTGATGTTGTGTTTTTGGAGGATCTTGCTGATTTTGTCTGTAGTGCCTTTTATATATGGGAGGAGGGCTTTGCCGTTTTCTTGTTCTCTGTCTTGGATTTTGGTTGGGGTTTCTTTTTGGATTAGGTGGGTAATCTTCTTTCTTTGGAATCCATTGGCTGTAAGTACGTTGGTGAGAGTGTGTAGTTCGGTTTTTGGTGTTGTTCATCGGCTAAGCATTTTGTTCTGGAGATGAGTGTCTTGGCTACGGAATTGATCTGTGCTGGGTGGTGGTGTGAGAGTGCATGTAGATAGCGGTTTGTATGTGTTTTCTTCTGGTAGATGGTGTGTCCTAGGGAGCCATTGGATCTTTTGTATACCAAGACATCTAGGAAGGGAAGTTGATTGTTGGCTTCTGTTTCCATGGTGAATTGTATTTTGGGGTGTAGGCTGTTGAGGTGTGTGAGGAAGTTGTTCAGTTTTTCTTCCCGTGTGGCCAGATTATGAAGGTGTCATCTACGTATCTGAGCCAGAGTTTGGGTTTGTGGTCGTATTTTCTAGAGCTTGTGTTTCAAAGTGTTCCATGTAGAGGTTTGCGATGACAGGTGAGAGGGGTGATCCCATGGGTGCTCCTTCTATTTGTTTGTATTTTTGTCCATTGTAGGTGAAGTATGTATTGGATAAGCAGTGGTTGGTCAGATCTAGGATGTGCTTGGGGGTTGTATTTGTTTTGGATGGCTGTCAAGGCTTCTTTTATTGGCACTTGGGTGAAGAGGGATATGACATCGAAGCTTACTAGTAGGTCGCTAGGTTGTAAGTTTTGTTTCTTTATGATCTCGATGAACTGGAATGAGTTTCTTACGTGTGAGTTGATGGATTCTGCATAGGGTTGTAGTTGTTTGGCGAGAAATTTGGCCAGGTTTTGTAGAGGTGAGCCTATGGAGCTGACTATTGGTCTGAGTGGGGTTCCTTCTTTGTGTATCTTGGGGAGACCATAAAGCTTGGGGCATCTGGATGATTTCTCTCTGGGTATGATTCTTTGCTGGATTTCTTCACTGATGGGGGAGGCTTTTATTTTGGATTTGGTAGTTTTTTCTAGGTAGGTGGTGGGGTCTGTCTTTAGGGGTTTGTATGTGGGGTCTTGGAGTAGGTTGGTTAACTTGGTTTGGTAGTCAGATGTGTTCATAACCACTGTCGCGTTGCCCTTGTCTGCTGGTAGGATTATTATGCTGGTGTCTTCTTTCAGGTTAAGTAGTGCAGTTTGTTCTTCTTTGGATAAGTTGCTTTTGGGTGGTTTGCTAGTGCAGAGGATGTTGGTGATTTTGAGTCTGATTTTGTTAGCATCGTCAGGGTTGGTTTTGGTCAGGCTGGTTTCAACTCCGCATATGATGGTTTCTGTGGGGATGTGTTTGGGAGCGACAGCAAAGTTGAATCCTTTTGAAAGGACCTTGGTTTCAGCTTCAGTGAGGATCTTGTCTGAGATGTTGTGCACTGTTTGTTTCATGTGTGGCTGTGGGGGGGGGAGGAGTTGGTTTCTGGCGTTGTTGTAGTTTCCTGAGTTTGTTGGTGTGTGTGTCTGTCTTGAGGGTGGTCTGTGTTTCGGCTCTCCAGACAGCGAGTTGTTTGGATTTGTCCCAAAGTAGGGGGTGAATCTTGTTGCTGAGTCTGAGGTGGAGTGTGAGGAGATCTTTGTTGATTTGGTCTAGGAGAAACCTTTTTGTGTGAAGTCTCAACTAAGACTAACCTGAGCACAACCAAGCCCCCACCTGAACAGAACACGCCTCCAACCAATCAGAACACGGCTAACCCCCCAACCAATCAGAACACAGCCAAAACCCCTACCAATGAGAACACACCCCCCACCCAATCAGAACACAGCTAAGCCCCCACCCAATCAAGTCCCACCCCCACTAGCAGTTAAAAGGAAGAAGCAGCTGCAATCTCACATCACTCTGAGAAGCACAGAGCCGGAGACAGAAGCCTGAAGATGATGAATGAGACTTCATCGAAACGTTGCCTAGATACTTCGAATCTTACGCGGGAGAAAACCCGAACAACCATACACACACACACACACACACACACACACACACACACACACACACATATAATATTCTTATATATAATTTGCTGCATTTTATAATGGGCCCTTTATAATGGCCTTTTGTAAAATTGGTTCGGCCCTCGAACGCAGATCTGATTTTCCATGTGGCCCCCGACAGAAATTAATTTCCCACCCCTGAGTTAAGTGATCTCTAAAATGTTTCAGTTTCCTCACCAAACGTTGCAATCTGGGTATTCTGAAGCTGTTTCATTTCTGGAAATAAAATGGCCTGTCTTGTTCCACACAGTCCAAGAAGTTCGTTTCTAGCGTCAATTTGAATTCCAATCTACCATCAATTCCACCTACTTTTTGTATAACTATCCCCAATTAAGTTCTCTAATGAGGGCTGTAATTATAGATAGATAACATGGGAAGCAGTTTGAATACTTAACATAATGAGGACCCAGATTATTGGGGGCAATATGCCGATTGTAAACAGCTTAGAGGGTTGTAAAACACTATAAAGTGGTATATAATATTGTTATTCTGATTTTATACTCTATTATAGTGATTCTAAGACCAATTTAAATTTCTCCCAAGTTCTTGTTACCAGCAAATTGTTTTCACTGGATATATAATTATATTAAGGATAGGTATGTTAATTTCTGTTATTTCATTTTAACTTTTTAAAAAAAATCACGATTCATTAATATAAGTAGTGAACAATTCACCAGCTGTATACCAAGTTTTCCCATTTTGCTTCTGTAGAAAATGCAATTAATTTAACTAAAGAAACAAAAGTGCTATCTTTTACACTTCTCCCATCCCCAAAGATGGGCAAACCTTCATTTCGGTTGAACAAACTAAATAAAAAGACTCCATTTCCCCCCCACCCAACCACTCCTGAAAATTCTAATCCCATATGCTTCCAAATTATCATACCCTTAATGCCCCATCCCAGATGCTGTGCAACATTGCCAGATTACATTTACCTACAAGTACGCCTTGGCTTAAATCCATTCATTTAACGACAGGTTCAAAGTTATGGAGGTTTTGAAACAATGGATTTACAACTGGACCTTCAAGTTCCAGCCATCGCAACATCCTCATAATTACATAATTACATAATTGCGATCTAAGTGCTTAGGTCACAATCACAGTGTGGCAGCAAGCTGAGCTTCTCACAAACAATGGGAAAGCTGGCAGGGAAGATCACAAATCACCCCAGTAACTTGCTCCCATCATCTTGTCTTCCAAGAAACTTGCTACAGATATCTCATACTCTGTCTTCAGAAAACCTTCCCAATGCCCCTGCCAGCCCTACCTGGCTACCTTTTCTAGTGGGCTGACTGTGGCACCACCATGCCCCATGGCATCTGTGTACCTCCTGGTGCATTTTACCTAGGACTCCTACCATTTCACACTTAAAGACCTATACATCCTGGGATTAAGATGGTAACCAAGACTGCCAGGATTACTGCCGCTAAGCAATACTATCATGTGACTGTATAACTAGGTTGCTTATTGATGGCAATACCAGTCCTATTGTAATCATACCTTGAGGTCTGTCTGTATTCTTAAAATTTTTTTCAAAACCAGTAGTACATCAGGAAAAAACTTATGTAAAGGGGCTCAGAAATGTATCCAACAATAATATAACCCCAAAGTTTGAACAGAATAGGGCTGAATTGGGGGAGAGTGAAAGAAATAAAGCTCAAAATGGGCTGGATCCAATTCAGTTTTATGGAGGAAAAAGGTCCTCAGTATACCCTACAATAGTAATAATCACGCTCCTCCATTTTAAACCTCGCTCACATTGTCATTTGAAAATGACCTTCTATTAAGGAATTGGAAAGAATTTGAGAATGCATGCTCTGCATGCTTTGTCTATCTTGTTTTAAACTGGAAAGAGGAATAGTCATGCCAGCAGATTACAACCCCTCCCATTTTCAGGCAGACCAAAAGCATAGGGGGAAGGGATTTTATTTTGCATCAGATTAACCTTTTCAGATTAATTGTAAAAAAAGGAGGGACACTTTAAATAGTCTGGCAAGAGAGGATGGAACCTTTCATCAGCATCCAGAGGACTGCCTACAAGCCTTTGTTTTATAAGGTGCTCTATAAGAATATACTACTTGGTGCCGTGGAGGCTTGGTTTTCAAGACAAGATTCCTAAATATAGAAAGTAGAACCCAGCAAACCACCCCTTCTACAAACAGGATTTCTTTCAGAGGCATTTGCTGAATCCAGAGGGAACTCTAGTGTCATTCTCTTCTTCTGAAGCTCCCCTACCCCTCCCAAAGGATTTGTGACCTTGTGGAAAAGGAGGAATAAAAGAGATGTGCTCTTTTTTCTCTCCACAGCAGAATATCCTTAGGAGTGAAGATCTGCTTCCTGGAATTCTGGATTAATTCAAAACATATTGGGGGGGGGACACGACAGGGGGGGGAATCTCCATTCTGCTGGGAAATGCATTGTAATCAGCATGTAGCCTGGCATTCTTTGAGTAAAACACAGGCATTCTTTGAGCATTGGACAATTCCTCTGCTTTCAAAAGAGACAGATTTGTTATATATTACCTTTGTAGAAGAGCACCACTATTTTCGGGAAGGCTTTCATGAAATGGATGTTGTCGTAACAGTACTCTTGAATCTTTAGCAACAGAGTCAGCTCAGACTGACCTTGGGTTGTAAAGGCAGCAAGAAGAGGGCTGTATTGCTGAGAAGACAAGAGAGGTTTTGTCATAAATAATTTCCTAACTTGCATTTAAACATTTGCTTAAGATGCCTTTTCTAATTCTTATAAAGAAAAATGATATTGTCCAGAAACATTAAAATCTTTGGAGTAGTTTCTTAATAGCATTAGGTCTACTTTTTAAAACCAGGATTATTCTGGGGGAAAAAATACTTCAGGAAAACCTCAGACAAAACATCCTCAGAAAGATAAATGGATGATAGATACCTGCAACAGACTGAAAAGATATTTAAAAGCTAATCCTATAAACGAACTTATACCTTCAAGTGCTTGATGGCTTGTTCTGCGACGAGCTCCTCTTTTTTGTTCCATTCCACAGTGCTCATTACACTAGACCAGATGATGCCAATTACAGTCTGCTCTGATATGTTGTTTTTCTTCATTTCTTCCTTGACATACGGTATGATCTAGGCAATCAGGATTTGCACATTAGCTTTGTCCAGACATTTCTCTGGATAAAATGAACTCAAAGGGAACTCTAACTAAATCTATGCAAGAATCCAAGTCAAACAAGATCTTGAACACTAACCAATGTACTCAAGCCCTTATCTTAAATAAGATAATTCATGGATCTGGATATAGCTTCCCCTTTGACCTGCCAGCTGAAAATATGGAAATGGGACAGAAATCTGACAATGTTTTGAGCCTACTTTGGTTCACCATACAAATATTGAAATGGTGGGCTTGCCATTATTCTTTATTTAGATTTAACTTTGTGGCAGAATAACAATTTTATTTAAAAACATACAAATTTAGTAGTATGCTTAATGTAAAAAACACCACTTATAACATATTTTGAACTGCTATTGAACATCACACTGAAATATCAGACTCAAGGCTGAAAGAGTATTTTTTATGAAACAAATTTTCTCTGCACTGCTCAAAGCATGTTAACAGTAGGGAATAATTGCTAGATGTTACATAGAAAGTTCAGAACATTAATTTTAAATACATGCATAGTCAAATGACTTCCCTCCATTTCCATAAAAGAATTGTTAAAACTGAAAACATGGACAGCAACCATAGAGCTGAGACATACTGTTAACAAAAAAATTGCTTTTAATCGTTAAGCAAGGCAGTTGCTAAGTGAGTTACATCCCATTTTACAACCTTTTTGCCACAGTTGTTAAGTGAATGACTGCAGCGGTTAAATGAATCATATAGTCATTAAACAAATCTAATTTCCCTCATGGACTTTGTTGGAACTGACTAGGAGGGTTACAAATGGTGGTCACATGACCCAGGGCACTGCAACTGTAAATGCATGCCGGTTGCTAAGTGCCTGAATTTTGATGATGTGATCATGGTGAAGCTGCAACGGTCATAAATGTGAAAAACAGTCATGTCACTTTTTCAGCACTGTTTTAACTTCGGTCACTAAACGAATAGCTGTTAAATCAAGGACACCTGTACAATTATGCATAACATGCATACAAATATTTATGATGAACTATTCTTTCATTAAATTTCTAAAGTAAATTTAAGGAGAAATATAGTGACAGTTATCTTCTAATGTAAAAAGATCCCCTGGAGCTGTTCTCACATCCCTTTGACTATATCCATCCAGTTTTCTGAAATAAGTTTGCCATCATTACCTTCTTTTAGGATATGTGTTCAATTTTTCAGTCTAACTAACAGCCCCAAGAATTTCTAGTAGATCTTTGTTCAAAGATTAACCAAGTCTCATCTTAGTTAGTTGAGATCAGTCAACATTGACTAGGTTTTTCTTAGCATTTTTCAACAAAGCACAATGTTTTACACTGAGGAAGTTAAATAAGATAATTCATGAATCTTAAGAATTTAACTTACCAAAACCATTATTGTCCTATTATACCTAACGTGTACCATTAAGGACTCAGTTAAAAAGGCTATTTCCATAATTCTGGTATTCCATTAAGTTCTTACAGAATTCATCTATGCTTGCCAGCTAACCATACTTACATCCTTAAAGGTATCTCCTCGTGACATCTGCTCTTGAAGTTCTTTCTGTAATTCTTTACGAGCCCCTATGCACTGCTGATTCCGAACATATTCAGAAAGTTCCTTCAATCCTGCATCAGTGAAGTATTTTGTAAAATGCTCAAGACTTTGCTTGTTGGCTGGAAAGAGCTCCTGAAACATATGGGTTTTTTTGCAAATATTAAAAAACTATACATGGATGTGCTTAGCACAACGATTCATCCTTGTTTGATGCAGGGAAATACTTAAAGTAACATTCATTTTCTATCTGCTGAGAAGGTAAATATGAGGAGTCATATATTTTAGTTTTTATTACCATACATTTTCCTATCAGGTTCCCCTGAGGATCATACTATGTTAAAACACTGAATTCAAATCAAGATTTACCAAATAAAATGCCAAACCAGAGTGAATTATAATGAAGATATCAAATTCAGAAGATTTTTAAAAGTTAAATATGCAATAGTGCCGTGGTGGCGAACCTATGGCACACGAGCCGAAGTGGCACACAGAGCCATTACTGCCAACACGTGAGCCCTCGCTCAGAAAAGCTCTACTGCACATGCACCGCACGCCAGCTGATTGTCAGGTATCTGGCATGCATGCATGGGGGGGCACAGGAGACACACATGCATGCGCAGAAGTGCGCAGCATGGGTCATGCGGATCATGTGTGTGGGCATGCCCCCCCCATTGCCTTCTGGGTGATGGCACGCAAGTGTGAGTGCACAAGTGCGTGTGCAATTATCGGCACAGGAGCCCAAAATGATTAGCCACCAGTGCAATAGTTAATTCAACTATTAGATGTGCTTCAGGCATCTCTGTGCAGAACAGTCACTGAGTAGTGGAAAGGGAATCCCTACACGCTAAAAATTATGTTCTTGCTATGCACCAATACTCTACTCTCTGCTTAAGCAACAGATGTTTCACTTTGACTATAAAACTATCCACTTACCATCAGCCTATTATCCATATTGACTTTACGAAGGCTAGCAGCAACTGCATTGATATCTTTTTCATTTATCCATGATTTGAACAATTTTACTGCAAAGGCTGCTGAAACACCTGCAGAGAAAAGCGCACAATTACTTTTTAAGACTTCACAGTGGGAATGGATATGACCCTCTCCTTATAGAGGCTTTCCAAGTTTTTTATCCAGACAATAATACATCTAGATCATGTAACCTCCCTCTTCATACACTGTAACTTACAATAGACTTTCCAAGAGGAAAATGTCAAAGTGAGTCTCAATAACATTAACATCAGGATTATACTGAGCAATATTTTTCAACAGTTTTTGCTACCCTATTACTGAAAGACATACTGCCTGCAGGAGCTGAAGATCTTAAAGAAGTATAATTTATTTATTTTTCATATTTCTGAATTGCCCACCTCCCTCAGAGAGGGGTTCAACAATTGCATAATACTATGTATCACAATGAAACTTGACAAATTTCTATGGTGACAAAACAAACACAATGCTCCTTGGCCTCAAATGCTATTTATTTTTATTTTGTTCTTGTCATGTAACAGTAGCTTATGTTTAAACTTTAGAAGCAACTTTAGTTTTAAACTGAATACACAATATCTATGAACACACAGTCATGTGTCTATAATAAAGGCTGCCCATTATGATCATAAGCTATGATGGAAGTAAAGCAGGTCATCATGTGATCGGCTCAATTTTACCTTTTTTTTCTGATAGTCACTAAGCAAATCACCTTAAGTGAATCCGAACTTGAGAAAGTAAGTCCATTGTTTGCTATGGAGATTTTTCAAAAACTGGAAATAAATGCTGATTTCCCACAAAAACGTCACAAATTTGGTTATATGAACGAGACACAGCAAAATGGCCATAAATGTGGGCCAGTTGCTGAATCCTAGTCATTTTAGCGGGGGGGATAATCCATCAGAACCAGTCATAAATACTTTTGAGGGGTCTACTGGAACCTCAAATGGTAGCTAAGCAACTCGTAATAAGACAAAGGACTAACTGTACTATGAAAATAGCATGTGAACAACAAGGAAGAAACTGCATCAAAGGCAAGATTTCTCTAATTACCTTCTTTAACAAGATTCTCATTATACAGGCTGTTGAGAATTGATGCATTAAGTGTCCCATTGGCCAGAAGTATACCCGTTAGCATGGCCAGTTTGTTCCGCTCAGACTCTGAAAAACCTTTCAAGAAGAGCAGCAACTGCAAGAGGAAATACAGTAACAAACATTTTGAAACAAATGAGATACTGAAGCCATACTACAATATTAAAAGGATTTTATGTGAGTCATCAAAAACGATCAATTTTTCACATCACACTGCTCAAAAGACATTTGTAATTACTTTCTCTCAATGTGTACGCATGCAGTAAAATTGTTATACAGTGAATGAAAGTTTTCTCCCCTTTTCCCCCAGCTAGCAAATGACCTGCAGAAGCAGACAAGTCTAGTACTACATAATAAAATCCATTATTTTTGGCAAGATAAGGTAAAAATCTAGTTTTCACAGAGTACCTTTTTAACTTCATCCTCAAAGCCTTTTTCCAGGTATTTGTATCGCCTGATCAGCTTGTTAAAGACCTATAAAATAGATACAAAGCAAGTTTGGTGAGGTGGTTAAAGCAACAGGTTAGAAATCAGGAGAGTGAGAATTCTAATTCTGCCTTGAAAGTTGGCTGTGTGACTTTGAGCTAGTCATTCTCTCAGCTAAACACACCTCACAGGGTTGTTCTGGTGGGGAAAATAGGAGAAGAAAGCAGTGTGTTCATTGCCTTGAGTTAATTATAATAGTTATTTATAAAAATAATAAAAGCAGAATAAAATAATTGAAAATGATCAGGATTAAGAAATAAAATGCTCAATTCCAGTAAGTCGTTTATATAGTTTTACTATACTGATGTATCATACTATAGAAAGATAGAATCAAGAAAATAATAAAACACACAAACCTGAGCAAATGCTTGCATTGTTTCTAGGTCTTCTTGTGCAGCAAATACACAGACATCTGTGTGCATCATGTCATCTGCCAAGGTACCACCTGGGGCTGTTAAAAATTGATTATTTTAATTATAAGAAAAACTTAATAGAAATTGTTTTGGTCTACAAGGTATTGTTGAAACAGTCAAAATTTAAAACAATCCATATTACACCCAGATCACTTTCAAATTTTATATGTGTAAAAGCAATTCTGAAAAACAAATTAGAATTTCATAGTGGATCCATGTGATCATAAATTGACCAGTCAATAAAGAAATTTGTTTTTTTTTCTTTTTTCCCTCTACCCTACACTTTTCTCTTCCCACTTTCCTCCCCTATTTTATCTTCATCTTTCTTTGTGTTTTTGTATTTTATGATTTGTTAAATTAATAAAAATTTTGAACAAAATAAAGATACTTGCCCAGCATTCCACCAGCCACCAGAATATCAAAGAGTGTCTCTGCATAGCGGCGATAATCAAGTTTTGCTCCAGAAGCATCAAGGAATTTTGCTACTGCTTCCAAATCACTGCCAGTTTCATTTAAACCTTGAATAATACAGTCCTGAAACTGAGTGGGGTCAAACCTCTCTTTTTCATCTGCAATAAAAAGTAATACTGTAAATGTATCTGAAAAGAAAATCAGGGTAATTGGAGTTATTGATTTCATGCTGAGAATCAGATCAGCCAAAAGGAAAGTCAGGATCCCATTAAATTCAAACATGTTAGGCAAAGAGTTTAAAGTTCTATGCAAACATTTCAGTTGCTAAATACATTGATTCAGAGTAATACATAGTCAAAGTACCCTCTGTTGAATTCACTGGGGGTTAGTCTCAGATAATGTGCCCAAAATATATTACTAAAGAGAAACACCTTTTAAAATATCATTGTTACATTTGTAAATTCAAATCTAAGTAATCTAAAGAAAAATGAAAACAAAACCAGAAATGGTTTACATTAAATTTCTCCTCAAATTCTGCTGACAGGCACTAAGGCAATACAGTTTTCTTTTATAAACATAATATCATGTAAAGGAAGTGTTAGAAATATAAGTCACCTAACAGGTATTTGGGTTAGAAATATATAAACCAGGATAAACATTTTAGTACTATATCTTTAAGGGAATGCAAGAGCATGCAATTGGGTGTGGTTTCTCAAACAGCCATAAGATGGAGCCAGAAACCTGGGTTGTTTAGTCTGTCTCAGAAGAGTGTGTGTCTGAGTATCTTTGTTTCCTTCTGCTGGAAAGTATTGCAATTGCTCCATTTCTTCTAATTAGAAGAAACTGCTATTTCTGGATTTAATGTAAGTCTGATACTGAACTGTTTTTTCACACTGGACTTTGATATTTGGAGTATCCCTGGATTGAAAAACTGACTGATTTACCTGTGAATGACTTTTGGACTGCTTATCTTGAACTTTGCTTAAACCTTTCTGGAAGTAAAAACCTACATTTACTGTACAGTGTATCTGTGTGCTCTGTGTGTATTATTCCAACATTACTCTCTATACGTCTCCCTGTATGCGCTCATTCTCCTAATGGGGAATTACCTCAACAGGAAGGTCCGTATTTTTTAAAAATATGATAAAAATCAGGATTGTTCTCTGGTTCTAGAGCCCAATCTCTCTCACATAGCAGTTTCATATATAAAATTAATAAAAATTAAGTATTGTATGCTTTATTACTAGTTAGTTCTCAACTTACAACCATTTGTTTAGTAACCAAAGTATGAAAAGTGCTGAAAAAAGTGATTTATGACCAGTTTTCGCACTTAACAATTGTTGCAGCAGTCCTATGGTCACGTGATGCAAACTCAGGCACTTGGCAACTGACATCTGTTTATGAGAGTTGCACTGTGGCTCATGTGATCACCATTTGTGACCTTCCCAGCCAGCTTCCAACAAGCAAAGTCCATGGAGGAAGCTGAATTTGCTTAACAACTGCATAATTCACTTAACAACTGCAATGATTCACTTATCTGTGGCAAAAAAAGGTCATAAAATGGAGTGCAACATTTAACTGCCTTGCATAGCAACAGAAATTTGGGGCTCCATTGTGGTCATAAGTCAAGGACTATCTGTACCTGCAGCATAAAATGAAAAAATATAGTATGACCCTAGTTAAACCTTCCTTCAGACTGCCCAATCAACCTTTTTGAAGAAGTAAAAATGCACATTTCCCCAAATACAGATTCCATTAACTCAACAGTCTTGTGTGAATTTAATACAGGAAATATAATTGTCAGACTGATTAAAAAATCAGTGACTAGGAATAGGATTCAGGACCTGATTCATGAACTTTTAGATTTTAGATGGACTATATTAATAATCATTTCAATAGTTAGTAATAAGGAAAAAAATCAGAGATGTTGATTCTATGTTTATTGCTATGTAAACATGTTTTCAACAGGTCTTGAATAAGATTCATTAATAAAACCATCAAAAGTACATATTACAAATCAATCTTTACAGGGATGTGGTAATTTCTAATTGATAAAAATAAATTGATTACACAGGCATATGATTATGCTTACCTCTTTTCCTAGTTTTAAAACGCTGGCCTGATAGCGTTGGCTTTTGCTGCTTTTGATTATTCATAAAAGACACCCTGTGATAAGCAACAAATTGAAGATATATTGGTTAAGAAAGTAATCCTTAAGGATTTAGAAATATTTTTGTCAACACATTTACTAGCTAAACACATCAGAGTACACAGGTTTTTCCCATTCCCAAAACTGCCATGTCTACAATGCCACTAAAAATGAGTCTTAAACCACATATTTATATTTAAATCTGGAACGTTAACCAGAAACAAGTTTTGTTAACTACAAAATAGTGATTTATAGAATACGTAGTTACCAAGGTGGCAAGTTTATTATTGCATAACAATTAAGAACAATCACATGTAATCTTATCTCAAGTTAATTCCTATTGCATTTAAAGAGACCATTAGGAAGATCAAATTCCTACTACAACTGAGGGGGGAAAAGCAACTGTTTTTCTTTATAATGTTATTTTTCTGGAGAACTGCAATGTTCACAGCAGGAATTAAAAGGCATTCTTTGCATTGGTAGACTTCTGATTAAGAAGAGTCTGTAAAGATACCTTGATAGTCAGTTTGTATCTTGTCTTGGAAGGCTTACTTGTAGCATAGTTCAGAGCAGCTGTATCTTTTCTATTGTGAGATTGGATAGTGCAAGTACCAAGTATACTTTTTAACTGCCCTGTCTTAAGACAGCTTCCTCAAGACTCCTTCACTGAGTCATCACATAGGAAGATGTTTTAAAATTCACTTCTCTATTATAAACTGTTCTAGTTCAGTCTGTTCTAATTAATTCTATTATTGTAAGTGTTATAAGTAGGAATAGGAACAAACAGAAACCAGGCACTATTGCCTTCTGTTACTGTTGCTGTAACTAGTGAAGGGGGCTCTATCATCACTATGGGGACAGAATGGTGAAAACCTGTCTGGTTCACACAAATACTATGACTTGCGTAATTGCAACAGGCAAAAGTTGTTATTTTTCTTGTGAAGACTAGTAGGAGCATTTGCTCACTAGATTATGGGATTATCTGTATCTCCGATTAAATATTATAGCAATTTTGAAACAAGTTCCCTTGCTGCCATTTTGCCTGTAAATCCTATTTTCCTTCTATATATTTTTAGATTAAAGCAGAAAGCAGGGAATAATAATAATATGTAAATTGCTGTTTAAGGCTGACAGGCAGTGAAAGGGGAATGGGGAAGTCCAAAACATCTTTGATGACTCAACTTGATGGATGAATCAAACTGTATCCCTCAGGAATATACTTTCCATGACATTCCCTTCTCTCTTTTCAGACTACTTCTACCTACAGCTGTCCCAATTTCAAAGCTGTGACATAATTGCAGGAACTCTCAAAATCACAATTGAAATCATACTGGAAATTCAAATCCAGTGAACCAGTAATTAAACAAATTTCATTGATTGAAGCCAGAACAAATCTCCTTACTGAAAGCCTCAAAATTAATTAAGGGATAAGTTTTGCTTTTAAAAAAAAATAAGTTCTGTCTTTCTGATTTTACCAGTGCTCTGTATCAACATAAGAACAAGCTGGATTGTCAATATTTACACTAAACCAGTAATAGTAAGGCAAAGTTAATAATAACCTACAACAGTCTTTCAGAAACTAGTTCCATTCATGTATATTAGGACTATAATCTCAATATAAATTCTGGAAAACTAAATATATATAAAAGGTAGCTAATAAGGAAAGACTGCAACACATAATATCCTGTTAAAAGTCTATCTTTCTAACAAGCAAAAAGGGAGCCTCCACTCAATTTACATTAATGTAAATACACAACTATAATACACTAAATATAGAACATTAATAAGTAGTACAAAAACAGTGAGAGAAGATAATAATCACATGCAGGCAAAAAGAAAAAAGAAACAATATTTCTTCAGAGTTCCACAAGCTAGGGTGGAATTAAAATAATAAATTAAGATTCCTTAGACAAGGATGGGAAAAGGAGAGCAAAAAGGGTAGTGAAATTATCTGCCCCATTTCCACTGTTCCTGGCAATGTTGGTTCCACAGGATGTGGCCTGTGGA
Organism: Pseudonaja textilis; assembly: GCF_049901715.1. Classification (NCBI taxonomy): domain Eukaryota; kingdom Metazoa; phylum Chordata; class Lepidosauria; order Squamata; family Elapidae; genus Pseudonaja; species Pseudonaja textilis. The sequence continues at coordinate 171,572,213 of NC_141990.1, forward strand.
ACCAATAGGTATTGTATTTCTCCTTAAAATTGGAATAATGTTACATCCCGAAGTAGGGATACTTCTTGGTAGTCTTGAGAAAGCAAAACAATAGTAGAACAGTGCAGAACTAGAATGATTTCCCCAAAAATGGAAAAAACATTCCTATTTTCCCCCTATAAATGGGTATTAAATGTCTGTGTGCAGGAGCGTGTGCTGTGTCCATTTGAATACTTTATCCTAGTTTACTGAGCCTCCAGTAAAGAGTTTGGGAAACAAAGCCATTTCTTACAAGGCCCATTCTGAACTCTTGGGGGAAATATTAAATACAGTATTTATTTTTCCTTGTCTCTTTTTAGTCTATTATTAAAGAAAAAATGTAATCCTAAAAAGCACGATCCTCAAAACCCTACTTAGAGGGCCATCTCTCATATATACACCCAGGGGGAAAAACGGTTAATAATCATCGGGTCAAAGGAGAGACAAATATTTATATTTCTCGCCTTCGCTGATCAAGTTACTACCAGGCTCCTCCTCCAGGTACGCCCAGGGAGCCTCGGGATCCCTGGCAACCTTCCTTCTCACTACGTTACAGCCCGCTCCACAGAAGAGCAGCCCGGGAACATGGTGTGACGCTTCTTCTTTTCCTTTTCTACCGAACGTAGCTGTCTAGGATAGAAAGGGGTGGGGGGGGAAGCACCCTTCCCCCCCGTCCTCCTTTCATCTCTCACAGCGCCTCCTCGTTCTTTTCCTTCTCTTCGTTCTACCCACCGAGCCCTCCGGGCGGAGGCGGCCGCTACTGCAGGAGGTGGAAGCGATGGCCGAGGGAAGGGCGGATGTCTCTCACAAGCACCGCCACGGCTAGGCTAGAGTCCCGCTTGTTCCTCCCGGCCACCACCGCTGCCGCCGCCGCCGCCTCAGGTCTCTCTCTCCCTCTCTTTTTCTCTCCCGCGACGGCGGCAGCGGCGACGTCACCAACCAACAGAGGCCGCCGCTTTGTTACCCGACAGGTCAGGCCAGGCCGCGCCAGAGGACGTAGGGGAGGGGGGAGGAAAGAGGGCCGACCAGCGCGGCCGTTACTATCCAGGCGCGCGTTCCGAACGCCCCCCACACCCGCCTCCCGACTCCGTCTCGAGCCTCACCGACTTTTAAGGCAGGAAAGGAACGTCCAAGGAGCACGAGCTTTACCAGCGACGCGAGGAGGACAGAGGGGGTGGTTTGAGGCAGTTGTATCTTCAGGCTCCTCCCCCTCAACCTCTCGCGAGAAGCAGAAATGACGCGCGAGCTTACTGTGAAGGCTCCCCTCCCGGAAATAAAAAACAACCCTTCGTGCCTTCGTCACTTATGGTGGGGAGGTGGTACCCAAGCGCGACCAACAGCCGCGCTTCATTTGTTACTTTTCCGCCATGGAAAAGGACAAGGGGAGGCCTACAGCAGATCTGTCGTTATTTGTTTGGACAAGTCCCTGCAGTTTTCTTGGCAAGGTTTCGGGAATGGCTTGCTCTTTCTTGGTTCCAAGCACCGGGGAAGCGGTGGGGGACTGGCCCAAGGTCACCCAGCTCGCTTTGTCCCTCAGGCGGAAGCAGAACTCACCGTCTCCCGGGATCTCGTCCGATACCACTGTGTGAATCTGACTATAAGAAATCCAATTTTCTACAAAATTTTCTACAAAAGGGTTCGGTGGACACAGTTCCCAGCCAAATTGGAAAGCGCCTGGTTGGCTAAGGCCACCTAATAACAACCTAGACGTAACTGAGAGTCCAGTCTGTCCCCCGGGGCTTTCCTGCATGCTGGCACGCCCAGAAGTTAGCACCGGGCGCCCGATGAGAAAAGGATTGGGCTCCTCTTTTCATCAGTTGAGATCTGCCTTTCCTTCTCAGGAAAACGATCTGTTCACAAGTTTTCTGCGAAGAAGAGCGCTATATAGGGAATAGCATCTTAAGTTGCACAGCTGTCCTGGAAAGAAATAGGTAGAGTCCATCAAGTCTATAAAAGTTGATATCCACTCTGCAAACCCACAATGGCCATGCTGTAATAAATGCTGTAAAGATGCTGCAATGTGGATTTTTTTTTGTATGCCTTGCTCCCTTCCAAACAGTGTACTTGAGAATTTACTTGAGAAGTAAATTTAGCAGTATATGTGGCTATGTAGCCATACACGTCTTCATGCAGTGGCACAAATTATTACTAATAAAATATTAACAAAGTTCTTATTAACAAGGGGGAGGTGTCAAGTTATGATCAGGATTCAAATTCTGTGACTCATTATGTGGTATTAGGTATTAGACACATAAAGAGACGTCTAGAGTGCCGCTAACGGAAGATGGGATGAACTCGATCAAACACAGGTAAGAGCTATTAAGGCCTACCTCAGGGCGATTCATGCGGCAAAGTGTAAATACTTTTCTACACTAATTGTGTCTGCAGATAATCGCCCAGTGACCCTCTTTAAGGTGAGCTGTCTCCTGGGGAAGGAGGAGATTGAGGTCCACCTGAAGGGGCGCACTGAAATTTTCTGGAAGACAAAATTGCTCTACTTCATTCCCAGTTAGATGCCGGTGTGGTTGCTGGTCTGGTGGAAGCTCCTGAGGCAGGTTCTTGCCCTGTTTTCTGGGAACAGTTTGACCCTGTTGCTCCTGAGGAAGTGGACAGGATCCTAGGGAATATGCCCATAAACACCTGTGTTTTATTTAGACCCATGTCCCTCCTGGCTTGTGAAAGCTTCCCAGGAAGTGACAGGTGGGTGGGCTCTGGGGGTGATTAATGCTTCCCTACGAGGGGCGGGGACAGTGCTCCAGCACTTTAAGGAGGCTGTGGTCCACTGTCTTTTTAAGAAGCCATCTCGACTCCACCCAGTTGAATAATTTCCAACCTGTCTCCAATCTTCTCTTTTGGGGGAAAGTTGTTGAGAAGGTGGTTGTGCAGCAGTTCCAGAGGTTTCTGGATGAAACGGATTATCTCAACTCCTACCAGTCGGGATTCAGGCGTGGATTTGGGCAGAAATGGCATTGGTCACACTTGGATGGTCTCTGATGGGAGCAGGATGGGGGTAGTGCATCCATCCTTGCTCTAATTGATCTCTCAGCGGCTTTCAATACCACTGACTATGGGATTCTCCTGGGGCGGCTTTGGGGGAATGGGAGTAGGAGGCCTTGTACTGTCCTGGTTCACTTCCTCAGTGACTGCTCTCAGTCAGTTTTGATAGAGGAGAGATCCAGCCCTCGCCCACTGCTTTATGGGATTCCACAAGGTTCGGTACTCTCACCGCTTCTGTTCAACATTTATATGAAACCGCTGGGTGAGATCATCACCATGGACTGAGGTATCACCAATATGCTGATGATACCCAGCTGTATGTCTTGGCATGTGGTGAGTTAAGTGTTGCTGTGTCCTCCCTCTCGTAATACCTGGAGGCTGTTAGGGGCTGGATGGGGAGCAACGGGTTGAAACTAAACCCTTGCAAGACCAAGTGGTTCTGGGTCTGGAGTTCGTTGGCTCAGGGAGAATTGCCACCTTTGGTCTTGGATGGTGTGGCACTACCCCAAACAACCTGTGCATAATCTAGTGGTTTTCCTGGATTCATGACTCCTACTCGAAGAGCAGGTGGCAGTCGTGGCCAGGATGGCCTTCGCGCAACTGCAGGTTGTGCACCAGTTATGCCCTTTCCTGGACCAACGGTCCCTACTCAGTCACTCATGTCCTAGTCATTTCCCGTCTTGATTATTGCAACACGTTTTACACGGGGTGCCCTTGAAGAACACCCGGAAGCTCCAGTTGGTGCAAAATGCAGTGGTCTACATGGTTTTGTGCAGATCGCGGTATACACCTGTTTCACATCTCCTGCGAGACCTGCATTGGTTGCCGATTTGCTTCCAGGTGCAATTCAAGGTTCTGGTTGTCACCTTTAAAGCTCTTCATGGCTTGGGAGCAGATTATCTGAGGGAACGTCTCTTGCCAGTCATATTTATCCAACCCATTAGAGCAGGGAGTCTAACCCTAACCCTAACCCTGAGGGAGATACACCTGGTAGAACCCAGAAGAAGGGCCTTCTCCGTGGTGGCTTCCTCTCTGTGGAACATCATTACCCCAGAGATTAGAATGCCCCCCTCTTTCTTCTGGAAGGCACTGAAGACCTGTCTCTGCCAGCGGGCCTGGGGAACCCAGAGCAGGATGGAGCCCATCAAATGGCTTGTGTGATCTGCTGTCATCGGAGTGGGGGTGGCGTGGGAGTTGGGGGGTGCTTTTTATTTATTTTGTCCCAGATTTTATTCTATTGTACGTTATTAATTTATTTGATTCTTTGTGTTAGTTTTTATTGGTTTTCATTTTAAATATGGTTTTACATTCTGTAAGCTGCCTCGAGTCCCAATGAGCAAATAGGTGGCAATATAAATTCAATAAATAAATAAATTAGGTTGTTCATCCACTTGACTTAAGCTGCACTGTAGAAAAAAATATAAGTAAAAAATGGCACATCAATCTTTCAACAGAAAATAAACAGAAGGCAGATAGCTTTGCCAATTTGGCAGCTTAACTCTTTATGGCAGAGGGAGCAAATGTTAGAAAAACAAAAGTGGCAAATATTTATCCCTGCTTTAAATGTTTTAAGTTTTTCAATGAAGTACTCCCCCCGCTCCACAAGCCAGAGCTATCTTGAATCTCCAAAGACCTATGCAAGGGTCCTCTTTGTAGACTTCAGCTCAGCATTCAATGCCATCATTCCAGATATTTTTCTAACAAAACTAAATCAACTAGCTGTACCTAATCACACTTGTAAATGGATCATAAGCTTCCTGACAGGAAGCTGCAGGTGAGGCTAGGCAAAATCACATTAGATACCTTTACACTTAGCACAGGGGGCCCCCAAGGCTGTGTGCTCTCTCCACTTCTCACTATATACCAATGATTGCATCTCAAAAGAGCTCTCTGTTAACATACTGAAGTTTGCAGATGATACAACAGTGATTGGTCTCATTTGAGACAGCGATGAATCTGCACACAGACAGGAGATTGAACAACTAGCCTTATGGTGCAACCAGAACAATCTTAAACTAAATACACTTAAAACTATAGAAATTGTGGTAGATTTTAGGAGAAACCCTCCTATACAACCACCTCTTACAATACTAAACAACACAGTAGAGACCTTCAAACAACAGTAGAGACCTTCAAATGTCTAGATTCTATCATATCTCAAGACTTAAAATGGGCATCTAACATCAAAAACGTCATCAATAAAGCACAACAAAGAATGTTCTTTTTGCGCCAACTCAGAAAGATCAAACTGTCCAAAGAACTGCTGATTCAATTTTATTTTTATTTATTTATTTATTTATTTATTTTGATTTGTCAATCGCTTATAAGATAATAGGTATAAGTAAAAACATAGTTATGAATACATGAAATGGGTACATATAAGAAAAATAAAAGAAACAATAGGACAGGGACGGTAGGCACGTTGGTGCGCTTATCCATATGATTTTAGTTTTAGTAGTTTGTTGTGTCCCACTGAATCAAAGGCTTTACAAAAGTCTATGTAAATCGTGTCTATTGCTTTGCCCTGATTGAGTTGTGTAATCCATATGTTTTTGCAGTGTAAGAGTTGCAGATTACAGAATAGTTTTTTTCTGAAACCAAATTGTTTATTAGGGAGTAGGTTGTTTGTCTCTAAGTGGAGGATAATGGATTTGTTAATAATTGATTCCATGACTTTACAGGTGACGTAGCATAAGGAGATTGGTCTGTAATTTTCAGCTAGGCTGGGGTTTCCCTTTTTGAAGATGTGGATGACTGTGGCTTGTTCTACAGAGGAATTATTGAGTCTGTCATCTGCACCTCTATAACTGTCTGGTTTGGCTCTGCAACCAAACAAGACAGACACAGACTTCAACCGATAATTAAAACTGCAGAAAAAACAATTGCTACCAACCTGCCTTCCATTGAGGATCTGTATACTGCACAAGTCAAAAAGGGCTGTAAAAATATCTACAGACCCCTCACATCCTGGACATAAATTGTTTCAACTTCTACCCTCAAAACCACACTATAGGGCACTGCATACCAGAACAACTAGACACAAGGACAGTTTTGCCCCGAATGCCTTCACTCTGCTAAACAACTAATTCCCACAACACTGTCAAACTACTTAATAAAACTGTATTACTATTATTATACTCATCCTTCTTATTACCTATCCCCACTTATGGCTATAACCGTGTTGCTTATGTTTACAATTTATATTGTTTTATTTGTTTCCTAGTATGATTTGATGCTTATTAGTAGCCTATGACTATCACTAAGTGTTGTATCTTATGATTCTTTATTAATGTATTTTATTTTTTCTTATGTACATTGAGAGCATATGCACCAAAGACAAACTCCTTGTGCGTCCAATCACACTTGGCCAATAAAGAATTCTATTCTATTCTAAAGAATTCAATTCTATTCTTAGGTCTACCAAAACAAAAATCGTCTGTTTCAAGTGATGTTGGTATGGCTGGTTTACAATAAAACTGTACAATCATTGATCTAATTTCACATGTATGCTAGCAGGGACTTTTATTTATTTTTAAAAAGGACATTAAAAAAAACTACAGCACAAGAGAGAAAAGATAAATTCATTCATATCATATGTCATATGGTGAAATTTCATTTGAGTTTAGAATGTGACTAAAGGGTCTACCTAATTAACAGGAAAAAAATATATCCATACAGTTACTACTGATAATATAAATGCAATCCTTAAATTTAACATTAAATGTAGACCATATAGAAACATGGGCTTCTTCTTCCTATTGTTAGAGGAGTCTTTTCTTTTCTTAATACCAAGAAATACATTTCCATTTGCATAAAATTATCCTCTTTGCTATGTCCCCAGCTTGAAAGAGCCAAAACTCTTTGTGAGATGACAAATTTTAGAACTTAATTTTTTTTACCGGTTGTTTTTTGCTCTTGCATCCCAAAATTACTGGTGTACTCAGACCATATTACTTGGTTAGCAGATGTTCAATTATATATATTGTCAAGCAAATGTAGATAACTTATAATCAACCTACAATGTCTCAAAGTCTTTAAAGCAATCAAGTTTCATCAAAGTTATTGATTCCTTGTGTAGACATATTTTAGTTAAACATCTCCCCTGAATTTTCAAATTGGATTATTCCATAATGTTAACTTCTCATGTGATTTGGAATCAAAACCTCATTACTTCGCTATTAATGGTAAGCTTTCAAGGCTGGAAGTGAAGACCACTGTTCAATATATCAGAATAGATTTGTCCTTTTCATAGTAATGTCATCTCTAGTGCAATGAGAAAGGTGCTGAGATTGAACATAAAGGTTTTATAACAATCCCAGTATTGCAATTAGGGAATTGGTTCTTAAAAGACCTAAATTGTGAGAATTACCTTTAGATTAAGGCAGTATTTCTAATAAAAGTGTTAGATCGGTTCCCACAGAGACGCGAGACCAAGTGTACATTCAGCTCTTTATTTCAGTGTTAAGACCTGTACAAGATCTTGGAGCCGCAGCAACCCTTCATATAGGGATTGCTCGTGGCTTGGCGGCCAATGACAGCGCTTTGAATCTCCCGCGATCGGCTCAGCCAATCGCGGTTGATTCTTAGCGCGTCAATCACGGCTGTTCAGTTGACCTATCGGGTTGCAGTCCGTGTGGACCAATCAGAATTCAGTGTTTGGAGAATGCTAATATAGAACACCCTCCCCTCTTGGTTCAGTCCGACGGAGCATGGTTACGTAGTCACATAGGTAGGCGGGGCTTCGTACCTGCCTAGTTGACCTGTGTGGTTCAGTTGCTGCTTGGTTCTCGACCGGTTCGGACGGACTCCTCGTCGCTCCAGTTCTCCTGGATGGAACCGCCTGGAAGGGTGAGCTGGACCTACTGTGGTAGCTCCCACCCGGTCTACCCGGGTCGGTTGAGCTGCCGATTCTGCTGTTCCCGCCTGGTCTTTCTGGGCTGGTCGAACTGGCTTGGCTGCTCCTTCCAGGTGAAGCTCCCGGTTGTTCGTCTGTTGCGGTTTCATCGTTTACTGGTGAGTATTGCTGGTTTATTTTGGCTTGGGGGTGTTTTGTTTGTGTTTTAGGATTTTCTCCTCCTTTATTGTTTGAGGTTCCCCCCCACTCTGGTTTCTTTATATTAGCAGTTGTTTGCGGTGTTTGCGTGCTGTCGTTGTCTTCGGTGGCTGTTCTTGACCTTAGTTGGTCAATATGTCGCTTCCAGCTTCGTCCATCTTTGGTTTGTAGCCGGTAGGACTGGGGGCCCATTCCCTGGGTTATTTTAGCCGGTACCCAGAGTGGGTCCCCTGTAAAATTTTTGGCATAGACGGCATCCCCGATGCTGAATGCTCGATGTTTGCTGGATGAGTCTGGGGGTTTCTCGGGGTTGTATGTGGGGTGTAGACTTTCCAACGGGGATCTTAGTTTTCTGCCCATGAGTAATTCTGCTGGGCTTTTATTTGTCATTGTGTTAGGAGTTATGTGTTGTATTAAAAGCATTTTATTTATTTTTTCTTGTATGTCCCCGGTTTCGATTTTCTGTATGGTATTTTTTGTGTAACGAACCAAGCGTTCTGCCCGCCCGTTCGCCGCCGGATGAGCGGGCGCTGTCAACGCATGCTGTATTCCCCATTCCGCCAGGAATTTTTCAAAGGCTAGTGCGGTAAATTGTGGGCCGTTGTCCAACACTAGCACATCTGGTACCCCGTGGGTGGTGAATAGTTTGTTTAGTTTCTTGATGACGGCGTCTGTGGTTGTGGTTTTCATCATGCTTACCTCCAGCCAGTTGGAGTAAGCATCGACTATAATCAGGAATGTGTGTCCCTTGGTTGGCCCGGCGAAATCTATATGGATTCTAGACCAGGGGCCCCGGGGAGTCTCCCATTCCAGGACTGGGGCGGCGGGCAGGCTTGGTCTGGTTTCCTGGCATTTTTTGCATGCGGCTACCCAAGTCTCGATCTGTTTATCTATTCCTGGCCACCAGGTGTAACTCCTGGCCAGGGCTTTCATTTTAACTATGCCCGGGTGCCCCTCATGCAGCATAGACAATACTCTTTTTTGTAGAGTTTCTGGAATTACAACCCTGTCCCCCCAAAGTATGCAATCTTTTTGCGTAAAAAGTTCAGTTTGCCAGTTGCGAAAGGGTTTGAATAGTTCACCACCGTCGCTTTCCGGCCACCCTTTTTCCACCCAGCTCAAGACTCGCGCCAGCCATTTGTCTTTATTAGTCTCTGTGGCAATGTCTGACGCAGTCAGGGGTGGGTTGGGTAATGTCTCTATGTGCAGGGTTGATGTTGTGGGTGCCGGATTGTCCTCCAGGTCGGGCAGGGGGGAGCGGCTCAACGCGTCTGTATGCGAGATGTTCTTGCCGGATTGATATGTTAACAGGTAACTGTAGGCGGCAAGGAACTCAGACTACCTTGTCATTCTAGGTGACAGTATGTTCGGGGTAGCCTTGTTCCCTGCCAGTATCCCTAACAGTGGCTTGTGGTCGGTAATAATTGTAAAGGTCCTACCATAGAGGTACTCGTGGAACCTCTTCATGCCGGCGACGACTGCAAGGGCCTCCTTGTCCAGCTGGCTGTAGTTCCTTTCAGGTTTGGATAGTGTTCTTGAAAAGAAGCGTGTGGCCGAGGATGTCCCCGACGCCGAAGGGTGATGCGTCGCATGTTACAGTCAGTGGTAGGGTCTCTGTATTGAATGAGGACTGCATCTGATGTTAGCAGGTCTTTCGTTTGTTTGAAGGCATTTTCCTCCCGCTTCCCCCAGGTCCAGGTGGCTGTTTTATCCAACAGCCTATGCAAAGGTTCTGCTGCTGTCGTCTTTTGGGGCAGGAAAACATTGTAAAAATTAACAAGTCCAAGAAATGCCTGCAGTTCTGTCTTATTCCCTGGTCTAGGGGCTTCTTTGATGGCTCTGAGCTTTTTCTTGGTTGGGTGGATTCCGTGCTGGTCTAGGAGCTACCCCAGGAATTCGACCTTTTCGGTGCACAGCTGGCATTTTTCTTTTTTGACTTTTAGCCAAGAGTCTTTGAGTTTTTGTAACACCTCCCTTAGGCGGCTTTCCAATTGGTTTTTATTGGTAGCTGACACCAGCACGTCGTCGAAATAGGGCACCACCCCCTTGATCCCTTGGAGTAACCTTTCCACCAGGCTCTGGAAGACCCCTGGTGCTACGCTGACTCTGAATTGGATTCTCTTGCATCGGAATGCCCCTCGGTGGGTTACGATGGTTTACGTCTCTGCAGTTTCAGCATCGACCGGCAGTTGCTGGGAGTGCAGGAGGTGCTGTACCACTGGGACGGGGTAGGCACTCTGCTGCAGCGCGTGGTTGAGGGTGGCCTTGTAGTCACCACAGATCCTTACGGACTCATCCGGCTTGATCGGGGTGACTGTGGGGGTCTCCCACCAGGCATGGTCAATTGGCTCTAAGACCCCTTGCGCGATGAGCTCATCGATTTTGGGTTTGAGCGCGAATGGCACCCGCCGCGGTTTAAGGCGGACTGGGGCAACGTTTGGGTTTATATTAAAAGAGATTAGGGACCCCCGGTACTTGCCTAGGTCGCCGTTGAAAACCTCTTGGAAGTCCTGCACGAGTGTAGCTTCCCAGTCCGCCTCAGTGACGTGGTTGACGCCTGTCACCTCGATGCCCAGCGGTGCGAACCATTGCAGTCCCAGCAGGCTTGGCTGGTCCTTGTCTATGATTGTGAGTGGAAGCACCTCAGTACGCCCTTTGAAGGTTATTTTAAAGTGTCAAATTCCGACTACAGGGTTGCGGTTTCCCTGATAGTCCTTTAGGGTCAGCTTCTAATTTTCTAACTTGCGCCAGGGGATGGTAGGCACCAGGCGCTTGATTGTGTGCCAGGAAACCATGGAGAGGTAGGATCCGGAATCCACCTCCATCTCACATGGTTGATCCTTGATGCCTACCTCCACGTGCACCTTCCGGGCGTCGATGGTCGAGGAATGGCTGATGATGACCATCTGATGGGTCTCCTCTCTCCGCCGCGTCTTGCTGAGTCACTTGCTCTGGCCGTTCCGGCTCCACCGGCTCTCGGCGTGATGGTCTCTGGTCCTGGGGGGGTGCTGTCTCGTCGTCGGGGTCTGCCGTCTCATCGCAGGGGGCTGTGGTTCATCTTGTTCCAGCACACCTTGGCGATGTGCCCCCACTTATCACAATGCCGGCAAATGGTGTCGAGGAATCGGCATTCTGAGCGGGGGTGGTCACCTCCACAGCCGGCACACTGGAACCCCGACTTACGGCCTCTCCGTTCCTGCCGGTCGCATTCCGTCTAGTCGGTGGATCTCCTCCTCGGTTTCGGAGAAGGAGTCGACATCTCCATGGTGGGTGGTGGCGGTCGTCCTGGGGCTTGCTTCCAGGTGTTTCTCCGGTGTTGTGGTCATTTTGATGGTTGCTGGCCGGTCCGCCGTGTTCATCTGCTGCATCCGAACTGCTGACTGTTTGGCTGCTTCCGATGCAGTCGCTTCGGCGATGGCCTCGGTAACGGAGATGTCTGCCCTCGCCATCAGTCAGCTCTGCAGGATGGGGTCCCTGAGCCTGAGGACCACGCGGTCTCATAGGGCCTCCATGTCGGTGAAGCCGCACATGCCTCCGAGGTCCCTCAGCGTGGCCGCGAAATCACTAATGTTCTCGCCCTCTTTCTGGTCCCGCCGATAGAATTCGTGCCTTCTGATGAGATTGGGCATGGCGGGGCCATAGTGGCACCGCAGAAACGGTTCGAGGTCGGCCCAGTCCATCTCCTTCATGTCGGCGGGTTTGGCTAGGGCTTTAGCCATTTTGAACACTGCGGGCCCGCAGTGTGTCAGGAACACGGCCCTTTTTTTCTGTCCATTGGCATCTTTTAGGTTGCTGCTCTCAAGGAACATTAGGAATCAGTCCCAATCCTCGGCAGCCTGGTTGAAGGGTGCGGGTGGCAAGATGCTGCTGGCCATCTTATCGGTCGTTCTGTGCCACTTCACCACGTGCTCGATTGGTCTCTTGTCTCACGATCCCACCTTCATCGCCAGTGTTAGATCAGGTAGATCGGTTCCCACAGAGACGCGAGACCAAGTGTACATTCAGCTCTTTATTTCAGTGTTAAGACCTGTACAAGATCTTGGAGCCACGGCAGCCCTTCATATAGGGATTGCTCGCAGCTCGGCAGCCAATGACAGCGCTTTGAATCTCCCGCGATCGGCTCGGCCAATCGAGGTTGATTCTTAGTGTGCCAATAACGGCCGTTCAGTTGACCAATCGGGTTGCAGTCTGTGTGGACCAATCAGAATTCATTGTTTGGAGAATGCTAATATAGAACAAAAAGGCTGTCAAAAATGTCAAGTTATTCAATCTTTATTCATTAAAGAATGCACACATGTGAGACTCCAATAAAATTCTACATAGTTTATGTGTTCAAGCAGACAGATAAGAGAAACATTTTAATATATAACATTATAGAAGAATATGCAGCTATTTTTCAAGTGCTTTTTTTATCAGTGTCACATTTATGTTGAAAATAACCAGCTTTCTTGCAGACTAATATACCATTGGAAATCACCAATGCTTTGCTTGAATCAATAATTGTGTTGATAGCTGCTTTTCATTTCTAGCATGTGATGTCCTTAATAAGCTTACATTAGTTGCCCACAAGATGAAATTGTCCATGATGATATTTTCCTCACATTCAATTCTGTGTTTCCTTTTCCCACAGAAGCCATACTGTTTTAATCTATTGTTGACTACCTTATCCTGAACAGTTAGAGCCCTTCACAACCATAGCAACTCGTTCAATTGATGAGATGAGATACACAACAGTTAATAGCATTAAAATTTTTATACTATTATTACCACACAGGTAATATTTATTATAATACGGTATTATACATCTGTAGGTAAATTAATTTTATTTATTAAATTGAAATTAAATTTATTTGCCATCTATCAAGGCAAATACTCTAGAGCTACTATAGGTGACTTACAATAATAAAAAGGAAGAAAAATGAAAAGATACGTAAAATATCTTTCTTTACATCTCATTTAGCAGTTACAATCTGTTCCTTAAATCAGAAGCAACACCAAATGACCCTATCACACAGAGAGAGATGTTGCTAAGATTTGTTTCTTCTGATTTCAGTCACACAAAGATCTCTCTTACAGCTTTACTCTCATACTGAAATGTGTCTGTTGCACCAAATTTGGTCATGCATGGTTGGAAAATGATTCAAAGATCAAACTGAACAAGTTTGGCCAACAGTATCCTAAACATGGTTCCAATATTATTGTCTTGTCAGACAGTGAAGGATGCAGTCCTATAAACATTTATTTGGAGTGTATGTCCCATCGAAAACCAGACGATATATTTCTGAAGTGGTATGTACAACATTACGTGGTAAGAAAATCACAGCTTCATTGAAAAATAAGTAGAACAGAGGTGGTATTCAGCAGGTTCTGACCAGTTCTGGAGAACCAGTAGTGGAAATTTTGAGTAGTTCGGAGAACCGGCAAATGCCACCTCTGACTGGAGATTTTACAGTATTCTTCCCCTGCCACACCCACCAAGCCACACCCACAGAACTGCTAGTAAAATTTTTTGAATCCCATCACTGAAGTAGAAGATTAATCAACTTGGATAGCCCAAGGTGTATAGGTCCCAGGCTTGTCTCTTGGAATCTAAACAAGAAAGGAACATGAAAAATAATTTAATCATGTGATTGTTTAGTATGAGATAAAACATAATTATTATAGTCGACATTCTAGACTGCATATTTAACTTGCTAAATAAGATACAACACAACATACTGGCTTTTGTGGGCTGCTATAATTATGTGCATTTTCCTCCAATCTTGAGAGCCATAAGGAAAAGTGGGGTAAGGAGATAGAAAACTGTACTATTGCAAACCATGTGGGAGTTTCCTACAACAGTGCATTCTATTAGGTTGGGAAGTTTTTATTGAAGCATAAAAATACCATAAAATGCTATTGTAATAAAATAAATTTATTTTGCTTTATTTTAACTGCTTCTTTGCAAGGTTAATCTTAAATATTTCCAAAATATTTGGAAATCTGAAATATGCTTTTGGTTAGTTTATTGACTTACTCTATGCATATATATCCTGAATCTTTTGTAAAACCTTGGATTGCTAGCTTTGCTCCATGAACACTGAACCTGACTCTCTTGAGCCGATAACAAATGGAAGTTTTGTTTTGCTCCAAATTGAAGGTCAGTGTTTTAAGAAGGCAACTATAAAGTTACAATTGCATGCATACTAATCTCTGGTGCACAACATTTATGCAACATCTTTCAAATGTCCAGATTACTTTGCTATGAAATGAACTTTTCATGTTTAATGGGCAATAAAATAACATGATACTTTTTTTACTGCATTGCCTAACAACACACCAAAATTAAACTTCACAGAAACTCATAACATTTGAGTTGGTCCTGGACAAACTCATAATATTAAATTTCAGAGTGTGTAATTCATCTGAATGATGGAAAGCAAGGATAGCAAAAAACAACACCATTTTAGATTAGTGATATCAGTGAATTCGTGGTCCATTGAATCAACCAATCTTTATTATGGCTGTGGACCAGCACTACAAACAAAAGCATTAAAAATAGTAAAAAACAAAAAAAGGCAGACAAAATAATACAGTTGGTGGTGGATTATCAGTGGGCAGTTAAAGTTCATCTAATTTTACATACATCATAGCAAAATCAAAATCACATTCAAAAAAGCTATTTTGTACTGATCTGATAACAGTAATTGCATATAAAAATATAATTATTTCCCATATATTTTATTCAGCAAGTTGTTATAAATTGAGTCTGTGAATCCTTATAGAAAATGCAGTATAGCAAGATGTGAGCTATAGTTTCAATGGCCCTTGTCCACAGGGGCACAGTCTCAGCTCATATCATATTTTTTTGCATCAGCTCTCCAAAACTGCTGAGTGGTAAGGTTAGTGCCCTTCGGACTTTTGGGATGGTTATTTGATATAAATATCTTGCTGCTTTAAGAGGGGAGATTTGACTGTTCAAATAAACAATCTTGAGAAGAGCAGCCTGATTTTGCTGGATTTCCAGATCTTTAATATGTGGTTTGTGCAATAAATGCACATTCATACCCCATCATTTAAAAAATTGATGGTTCAGAAGTGGGGGGAGTTTTGTAACTTACGCAGTAAATCACAATAAAATAATATAGCAAGAGTTTTAATCACACCAGGCAGTGGTATGATTAAATGTCTACATGCTTTTGGAAACACAGAAGTGAAAAAGTAACTCCACCTTAATTTCGCTAGGTATCAGTTGACTGACAGGCTTTCAAGATTCTGTTACATTATTCTATGAGTAATCAAGATTATTCCAGAAATCCAAGTGGTTCTTTCCTAAGTTTGCCATCTCACAGGGCTTGATGGTGGTGGGAAGATGTTGGGAGTCTCTCCCTCCCTCCCTCCCTGATTCCTTTTCCATCTGAATCCCCTAATACCTTCTGCAAAGTTGCTGGAAGAAGAGAAAGAAGATACTGAAGAGCAGCTTGAGAGGCAAGGCTTCAAGAACAGGGATAATTGACAGTCTCCAAGCCCATTCCTCCCATGGGAGCCTTTTCTGACTACAATAAAATTATCATTTATAGAGTTGATAATCAGGAACAATTATTCTGTCCCCTCCCCCCCATCTTAACTTTTTCTTACTTAACAGTACTGAGCATTTAAGACTATGGTTTTATACTCTTTCATTTACAATCTTTGCCTTTCTGGTTGAAGTAGAAATGGTTAGAGGAAAAGGATAGAGGAAATCACAGGGCATACCATTTCTGTAAAGTAATCAGCACAGGCCATGCGAATCCTCTCTACATTCAGTGGACTGTCCAGTGTGAAAACAGAGTTTAATCCTCTTTCCTTCCGTGCAGTACCTACTGCGTCTCGTATAGCAAAAAATATAGAGGATCCGAGGAATACTCCAGATTCCCCCAATCCCTGGAAAAAAAACAAAAATAACTGAAGGGAAGGAAAAAAAATATTGGTGCAACATTCTTGTACAATAGTGTTTAAGGCTATACAGTACAACAATTTCACACAGCTAAGAGTCTGATACAATCATCCTATTCTGTTAGTAGCATCCTAAAAATTCGGAATATTTTCAGTGCATAAAAGACAAAGCCCCTTGTGAACTGAAAATATAGAAAATATATTACAGTTTGTAGAAATTGCATCCTTTTCAACACTATACATGGCAGATACTGAAGCTCAAATACTTTGGCCACCAAATGCAAAGAGATGACTCATTGGAAAAGTCCCTGATGTTGGGAAAGATTGAAGGCAAATGGAGGAGATGGCAGAGGATAAGATGGCTTTAGATAGTGTCATCAATGCAGTGGGCATGAGTTTGGACACACTCCAGGAGATAGTGGAGGACAAGAGAGCTTGGCATGCTACAATCCATGGGGTCATGAAGAGTTGGACAAGACTTAGGGACTGAACAACATCAAATGTAGTTGAAAGGTTCTTACAAATTCAGCTTTCACATAAAACAACAGGGAAGTCTTTATGGAGATCTTGCACTTTTAATTTGCATATTAAGTAGTAAGTATTAAGCAAGAACCTCTTTCTTGGTCATCAATAAACATTTTACCTGTAATCACTTTATAAAACAAAACTTTTCAGGAAAATGTTTATTTTTACATATGATGCATACTTTACACACGATTTTGATTCTTTAAACCTATTTTATTACTTTTATAAAAAAATATAAGATGCACATTGTCAGACTATTGAACCATGGTTTCTAAATTAATATATAGATTTTACTGTCCATATGTAGGGTTAACAGTCTAAAAATGTTCTGCACAGATCGCTTTAACATGGAAAAAGTCCCTGAATTTTTTATTTTTTGAATATCTGATTTTGCTGTTTTGTTTTTAACATTAATTTATCATACAGACTTTAATTGAAGGGTTGTTTCTTGTGCTGTTATTTTTATTGTATCTTATTGACATACACTGCTTGGAGTTTGGGCAAATCCAAATTGTTACAATAAAATAAAATAATAATCATGCCTCCTAGAAAAGTAACTCATAAACCTGGAGCACTCTGCAAGATGTTCTTCATCCGTTAGTGGAGAAAAAAAAAATCTAACAAAATGGAGGTTGCATCCTTCCTCTCATCCACCTCCATCTTTTGGACATGATCAAGATCAAACGAAGTTCATATCCTTGCCTAATCCTATGAGACTCAAATTGACCCTGTGGTCCAAGACAAAGCCCTCTTGTCATCCCATTTTAGCCAAATAATAGAAGTCCTCTCACCAGCTCATAGCACAGCCCAAGGGCAGCTCTAGGAACAACATAATAATAATCCTCAAAGTTCCATCCTCAATCAGCCTCAAGAATCAACATTCCATTTGTTTTAATAGTGGACATCCTTGGCTCAGCTGCCTTCTCCAAAGGCCCATTTTGCCTAATAATAGGTGAACTGACAAGTCCTGCCTAGCTTCCACAAACTGACTTCCAAATCTGATCTATAGGATTTCTTGATTTATAGCCTTTAACCTCAATAAAAATATTTTCTTTCTCATATTTTGGGATACCCTCTTTCTTGCAAAGCAGGCACCCAGCAATCATTAAATAAGTAGATAGCATTGTCTTCTTGGAGTTGTGTTCCTTACTTCAATAGTCCCAGGACAACCCATATTATTTGCTTACCCTGGAGGAATAGATAGCAATGGGATTTCTTGAGTTTGGCAGCAAGTAGGTTCTAAGATCTTCTGGAATATCACAAAGACCCGGTATCTTATATGTGTCAGGACCCAATGTATACTGTTGTCCTTCAGGAGAGAATTTTATCTCTTCTGATGTATAAAGTCCAAGTCCCTGAATAAAGCCACCTTCAACCTGAGAAAAATAAAATCCACACTTTGTTTTTTATATAATTTCTTCTAAGAAAATAATAACTTCTTAAGTTTTTCATACTAAGTATATTTCCTTGGGAATGTGAATATATACTGTAAAATGTGCTGTAAAAATAATCTTTTTTGTTCTTCTGCAGAACAGTAACTCTGACAATTTTCTTAAATTTGGAGATACCTATTAGACACTTCTGTTGACTTGTGAGAATCCACTAAAAGGAAGGATAGGGTAGATTATATCCTGACATGATAGACACATCCTACACAATATGCTTGCTTTCAGTTCTTGCTTAATGGTTCCATCCTATCCCAGGGTTTGGGGGACTTAAGGAAACTTTCCACAAAATGTAGAAAATGCATATTGGCTTTCTATTTCTTAACTGCCATGCACTCTTAATTTACATTCACATTGCAAGTTTCTTGTTATGTATTTTCTTATTTGCCAGTTAGGATTCTTTTGTTGCTGCATCATATTACAACTCCATCACATAAGCAATATTTGTCTAGAATTAAATGAATAGTAAGCAGCAGCAAGAATTGTGACTTCTCCATTCCAACAAGTCCATTCCCATGTCCCATTATATTCAATTACCGTATTTTACTATTACTGAAGGAAGACAATTTAATTTATTTATTACATTTATTCTCAACCCATTCCATATTGAAATGACTTTCAGGATACATTAATACTTTAATAGTAGGCTATGGCTTAAGGATAAAGAGAATCTCTTTGTCAAACATCCATTCTGAGAAATCCATGGATGCTTGAGATTCTGAACACAATATTTTTCAGCTGCAGCCTGAATGAATCAGCTACTACCCTTTGTTCTTCCAAGCACTGCTTCTGTTGCAAGTTTATCAGCCATCCATGAATCCTTCTTGCAAATATTTCATTGCTATAATCTTAGGCCCTTTACCCTAAGTACATCCCTCCTTCCTTCCATTCAGGTTTTTTTTTTCCAGAGGCAGATCACATATATTGTAGTTTGGTTGGAAAGTGAAAATAAAAAAGGATGCAAAACTAAAGAATGTCTTACAGTAACACGTTTGTATACTAATTGTGATACCATAGGACAGCAACACTATTAGAGCAATCTGGAAATAAAAATGCCAAGATGAACTAAAAATTAATGCAGATTTGCACTGTTTCTCTCTACAACCATGATGCTTGGAAGCTTCTTAATATTCAAATGTGAAACAATACAAAAATAAAATAAAAAAACCAACAGTGTAGATAACCAAATCTATAAGAATGCAATGTGATCAATAAGAGAAAACTGAATTCTGCAGCATGGATATATGAAAACATTACACTCTTGTTTAATCATTCCAGCCTATCCCAGGATTGATAAGAAAATGAAATGATATGGTATCGTTTAATTTATCTTTTCACATCTTCTATCTATTTACTACTAAAATTCTCATTGGCATGACATTTAATTGGGCAAAATAGTATATCATAGGGCAAAAAGCTACTTCAAATGGACTAAATAACAGAACGTGTCCCAAAATCCAGAATTCATGACTCCTGAGGAAATGAAATTCAGGAAAGTCTACTTGCAGTTGCTGCACTGCAGGGCTGCTGCTGCTGTTGCTGCTGCTGCAGTCACATGATCTTTATTTTCAATATTTTGTAACAGTTTCCCAGCCAGTCTCACAATCCCTTGCCCCTTCTCCCATCTAACAGCAACCACTTACCTGCCTGCTAGAAGTGGAAAGAAGGGAAGAAAGGAAGGAGGGTGAGAAGGAAGGAAGGATCTGAACAATAACATGCAACTGGGATTCATTTCTTTGATCTTTCAGGAAAGATTGTTGGCTTGTAGTTACAATAAGGGGGAATTTAAAATACGTACCTGTCCTATATCAATGCCTGGATTGATGCTGAAACTACCATCTATGACAATATCAGTTCGGAGATTCTGTTGCACAGAAAAAATATCATCAAGACATTTTATAGCAGTTCAGGTAAAAACTGAAAATTGTGGGAATTCAAGCCTATGATATTATATGTACAAATATGTTATTACCATAAAACTTTTGGAAGTTTTTCCAGCAGGCATGATAATATTTGGGGGCTTTGGCTGGAAGGCACTGCACCTTTGAACTTGTTCTCCTGTAGTCTCTAAGTATGGCTATATGTCTGCTACTTGAGGAATAGGCTAGGGAAAGGAGGATTCTAAGCACAATATTTTTCTCCTTTTGATAGCTCTAATAGGATCTGTCCTGTCCAAAAAAAAAAACAAAAAAAAACCACATCACTAATTGAGACCATAGAACAAACGCTATTCTTGGACACAGCTACAGAAACCATTTGGAAGTTCATGACAACTCTGGACCTGACCCAAGTAATTTGTGACTCGACTTAAAAGTCAGTCCACACATCAGGCCTGGCTTATATCTCAGGGCAGTGGCAATGCTATCTAGAGTTGGGGAATGTTACTATCAATTCCTTGTCATGGATAGATTTTCCTTGCTGATTCTTGGTTATTCTGATGTCACAGAAAGCAGAGCCAATTTGAACAGTCTGCCTCAAGCACCTGATAGATTCTAATGAGTTCCAAAATGAATTTGGAGTGTTCCTGTGGTTCTGGTGCATGGTTCAGCTGAGTCTCTAGTTGCTGCTTGAAATGAAGGCAGCTTTGGCCTTGGATCAGATTGCGCCTAAGTAGTTTCTCTAGGCACATGGATCCTGGAGACCCCTAGGCTTTCAGAAGAGTGTTGGTGTTGAAATAAACTAAGAAAACTGTACAGTGTCCCTGAAAGAAAACAAACAGTGAATTTGACCAAACATGGGTAAAGCCTTTTGTAAGGATTGGCAATAAAAGCCATTTAATAATTATTTCTCCATCCCTATTGTATCTGTAAATAACCTCATCCCTTCTAAGTAAGAAGGAGCCCTGGGAAGTCTTGTAGGGCTGCTGTGAAGACTATTTTAGTTAAATGTCAGACAAAGTTGCTCAGTTTGTCTTAGAGTTGGAATTCGGCTCTTCAGATTCCATGGAATTGCCTGAGGCAATTGGTGATCTGTGAAGTTTGAACTAGTTAGTCTTAATGAGATAGATGAGGCAGACAATGTCTTTCGAGCAGTGAATTATGTTCTGGATTCCTGTTCCTCCTGGTTGATTAAGGTTTCCTGGGATGTGACAGGCAATGGGGTCCATGCAATGGTAAATACTTCTCTGTTGGAAGGGATGGTTCCATCTGCCTTGAAGGAGATGGTTGTCTATACCTTCTCCTTAAGAGATCATTGCTGAATGCAATGAATCTGGACAACTTTTATTCAATGTTCAATCTTTCCTTTTTAGGAAGATTGATAATTGGTTGGCTTAAACTCCAAAGATCTCTGGAAGATGTAGATTATTTGAACTCTTTTCAGTCAAGATTCAGGCCTGATTATAGTGCTTGTTGATGATCTCTTGGAGGCTCAGTATGTGAAAAATGTATCCATCCTGCTCACCCTTGACCTCTCCGTTGATTTTTGGTCACTGATCATGGTGTCTTACTATGCTGGTTTAGGGTATTGGAATAGAAGTATGGTGATTTTACTCCTTTCTTTAGGGCCGCTTCCAGTTGGTGTTAGCAGGGTGGAAAAAGTCAAGTCCGAAGCTCTGCTTTGTGAGGTGCCTCAGGGCTCTGCATTATCCCTTCCCCTATTTAACATCTACATGAAGCTGCTATCATCCACTGGCACAGGGTTCCATATCATCAGTATGCTAATAATACCCTATCCCAACCCCATCCTGAACCAGCCAAGTAATGTCAAGATCATTTCCTGATGCCTAGAGACTGTAAAGGTCTGGGTCGGGGTTCAGTTTTAAGCTGCCCCCATATTGTTGGTTCCTGATATTTTCCATCTTTAACTCTGTCAAAGGTACACTTCCCCAGTCAATGTGTAATTTTGGATTCATACTGGACTTACAGTAGGAGCAGGTAGGAGCTGTAACTGTGGTGTGTGTGTGTGTGTGTGTGTGTGTGTGTGTGTGGCTGCGGGGGGGCTTTGCACAGTTTCGTTCATCAATTGCACCCAGTTCTGGACTGGAAGGTCTTGCTCATGGTGACTCATATCTTAATTACTTTCTGTTTGGATTATTATCACTTGCTGTACCTGAGACTGCACTTGAACAGGACTTGGAAGCTGAGCTACTCCAGGGAGCAGCTGCGTAGGCAGTCTTTGACATTTTTTGTTAATTTCTCGTATAACACTTCTGCTCCACAAGCTGCACTGGATTCCAGTAGGCTTTCTGGTGTGATGAAAGGTGCTAATTATCACTTACAAAGTCTTATATGACATGAGGGCAGGCTAGTCGTGGGGCTGCATCTCTCCCACTGTCTCTACTTGGCTGTCACTGCTTTGCCCAGATCTAGTAGAAGGTGTATGCTCTATGATGTGATTGGAATTTATATAAATAAATTCCAAACAGCATCAGGTGAGGAGAGGCCATTGTATGGTGTACAGATGGGCACCTGGTTGTTTTAGGGCAGCACGGACCTGTAGAATCCCTTTTTGCAGGCTCTGATGCTCTTTCTCACAGTGGCAATCTTCCATTATTTTGTGATGCGACATATGGAAAACTGTGGCATAAGATCTATGCTAAAGGTAACATACTTAAAAAAAACAACCCCCTCCTCTTCCCCTCTGAAAACTAGTCTTGTCTATGGACATCACCCTATTCCCCAGTTGCATTAATGTTCCACCCAGTGAGGATCTTCATTCCCTAATCCATCTTATACACAGGCCCCCAGCCACCAAAACATTTCCTGTCTCCTGCTAAGAAACCACCTACCTGAACAAAATGCCTTTGCACATTTCCCATTTCGCCTAACATTGTCTGTGCCAAAGACTGAACTTGGAGCTTTCCACATACACTTCCACATACACTCCCTTTCCTGGCTCATGGATTCTCTGGTGGCATTGTCTAATTCCACAAAGATTGTTTTATAGTGTTGACTACATACCCTATAAAACTTTCCCCAGTCTGGTGCAGCCTTCCTTGACGGGACACAACATGGATATTTCAGACAACTGCTTCCTCCCCATATCTGTAGGAGATGACCTGGCACTTGGCAGTATCCAATTGAAATAGGTTTTGATTTAATTGAGCCAGTAATTGCAAAAGTTTCCCAACTTGAGTGGCCAATTGTTGATATCTTTGAAATACTTGCTGATGTATGTTATGATCTCTCCATGTTTATCCTTCAAAATGTTTGGTGGTTGAGCATTGCTCCAGCACAAAATTTTCTGATCACTCAAACCTAAAAGGCAGGAGGTCTACTTAATCACTCCATAGTCTATCCCATGGTTGAGCAGAAAAGTGGAGATTATGATGGACTTACCTTATGATCACCAGTGAGGCAGTCAATCTCAACTTCAGAACACGATGCACCAAAAATAAAATATGGAAATGCATGACCTTCTCCTTTCTCCCAGTCCATATTGACAACATATCCTCTGGGAAAGGGGAAAAAATGAGAGTTTCCTTTAGAAATCTTTTCAAACAGACATACACAAGTCATGTGAAAGGACCAAATTAGATACTCTGAAAAAAATAAAAAAAGAAGGATCTGGGATGAGATGAAGAAACTCCCCCTGTTTTAGTGAAAAATAACAAAATGGAAATTGGTTGCTAGATAGAAAAACCAATGACAGTAGTCATTTCCTACTGTAACTAATTAAGGATTCAAATGAGACCTAGAATTTGCTGGGGTTAACTTCTGAATTGCCCAAGTTTGTGACTTAAATAAATAGGAAGCACAGCTTTTGCTGTGGACTAACACAGTGGATTAACACTGTGGACTGAGCTGCTCCAAAATAATAGCCTCTGCCTTTCCCTTTGAGTCTGTCAGTGACTTTTCCCAATCCCAATCCCAAAATATTTTTAGACCTCACTTGTTGGCTTATTTAAAACATTCACATTGAGCAAGATAATATCAGAAGGAAATCCTTCCCTTCTGTTTCTCTGTGCCTTTCCAGAAATTAAGGCACAGTCAACCTTCCTTTATGTCAGGATAAAATATATACAAGCATTACATTTTCTGACCTCATTATCACTCTCAATCAGGCTCCCTTGTGCATCAGTGCCCAATGGTTTTGTTTGTAATTAAGCTGATTATGCATATGCAGAGTGTGATAAGCAAGGCAGTAGCTGGATTCATCCCTTCATCTTCAGCATGGATCTGTTCTGTCCCTATTCATATCAGAAGCACCAGCAAAGCTAACTGAAAGGTCCCTCAGAGTTGAGAGGATTTGCAAGTAACAACACTGTTTCCCAAGGGACACCCAATTGCCAAAGGTAATTTGGGGAGGCTCCTTTAATGTCCCCATGGATCTGTTAAGAATTACTGGGTTAAAGTTCTTAAGAGTTATTGGCTGATTATTCTAATGCTGTTGTGCAATTGAGCCTTGTTTGAATATACTTGGTCATCAACTCTTTTCACCATTCAGAGGTCAGATAATAACAGCTGCAGATCACATTGTATTGCACAGGTAGACAGAAGCAGGGTCATTTGCATGCAAATGAAATGTGGTTGCTAAATAATGTAAAAGAACAATGAATTTGTAACTGGATGACCAATTGCACTCAACATGTAGTCCTTAATGGAACTGCATCTACATGGAGGGAAGTATACAGTGGGGTACCCCAAGGCTCTGTCTTAGACCCTGTACTCTTCAATATCTTCATCAATGATTTAGACAAGGGCAGGAATAGCCAACACTCCAGAAGATAGGTTCAAGATACAGAAGGATTTTGACAGACTTGAAGATTGGGCACTCTCTAACAAAATGAAATTCAATGGTGAGAAAAGCAAAGTTCTATATTTAGGCAAGAAAAAACAAATGCTCAGGTACAGAATAAGTAGTAGTACCTGGCTCAATAGTAGTAACTGTGAGAGGGATCTTAGAGTCCTAGTGAACAACCACTTAAATATGAGCCACCAATGTGCTGCAATTCCCCAAAAAGCCAACACAGTCCAAGGATGCATTAACAGAGGGATAGAATCAAGATCACGCAAAGTGTTAATACCATTTTTAATGCCTCAGTAACACCCCACTTGGAATTTTGCATCCAGTTTTGGTCACCACAATATAAAAAAGATGTTGAGACCCTAGAAAGAGTACAGAGGAAAGCAGTAAAGATGATTAAGGAACTGGAGATTAAAACATACAAAGAATGGTTGCATGAAAAAGAAGGATTTAGGAATGATGTGATAGCAGTGTTCCCATATCTAAGGGGCTGCCACAAAGAAGAAGGCGGGGGTCAATCTATTTTCCAAAGCACCTGAAGGCAGGAAAAAAGCAATGGATGGAAAACAATCGAGAAGAGAACCAACCTAGAACTATGGATAAATTTCCTGAGAGAACAATTAATCAGTGGAACAACTTGCCTCCAGAAGTTGAGGGTGCTCCAACACTGGAGGTTTTTAACAACAAATTGGGCAACCATTTGTCTGAAATGAAATAGGGTTTCCTGCTTGAATAGGGGGTTGGACTAGAAGACCTCCAATACCCCTTCCAGCTCTGTGATTCTGTTTTCTGTTAACCTCCATGCAAAGAAACACACCTCTACCACATCTATGCAAATTAGAAGGATCACCAGGACTGGAGTCTAACTCTTTAGGAAGACACGCTTTAGGAATGGCAGGAGATAAGGGGATTAGAGGGATTATTATCCTAGAATGGCCCATAAGTGCCTTTTTCATACTGGGTGGTGAATAACAATACATTTTGCATACCTTGTGGTTGTTGAATTTTGTTAGTTTAAGGGGGGAAATATATTTTAGCATTGGTACAGCTAAGTGTTGCTTATGAATGTATTACTTACTAAGGGGATGGCATGAGATAAAGATAAATACAACTTCATATGAACCCAGCAGAAAAAATA
Source organism: Pseudonaja textilis (assembly GCF_049901715.1). Classification (NCBI taxonomy): domain Eukaryota; kingdom Metazoa; phylum Chordata; class Lepidosauria; order Squamata; family Elapidae; genus Pseudonaja; species Pseudonaja textilis. The sequence goes on from NC_141990.1 coordinate 171,597,990, forward strand.
TATGTGAGTTTGTATCATGGCTTACATTTAAATGGAGGTGGGGAAGGGTCTTTCCTAGTAATAGGGCCTTTGAGAACAATCATGTTTGCTCTTGCCCTCCCAAGACTGCAGAGATATTCAACATGTTAAACTCCCTTTAAGTCCTGATTTATCACCTTTGATATTGAAAATAAAGCCATTTAGGAATTCAGAAAAAGGAGATTTCCGGTTTGGGCTTCTTTGGCGATGAACCAAAATCCGTGATCATGCGTGGTTTCGATCCGTGCTCGCTGCTGGAGCACCCTGAGCTGCTTGGATTTGGGGCTGAAGCCATCCTATAGAGGTGGTGAAGAAGAGGGAGACCACCAGCAGGGTTGAGGAGAGCTGCATCTCTCCTCCTTGGCTGGCCATTACTCTCTTTCCCAAAGGCAGTTGTAGCGGTGGTCAGAAATGGCCACTTTAAAAAAGAACTCGACGGGACAAGATTGTGCAGGAAGAAGTTTAAAGGAGAAACTTTGACTGACTGGGTTGAACAGAGGAAACATCTATTTAAGGTACTTGGAGCTTGAATTACAAAGACTAATACTATTCCTAAAAAAGATTTTTAAAGCGGTGAAAGAGGAAGGGAAAGGAAAAAGAACTGTTTTTTTCTCTCTCACACTGACAGCTCTAATTGACTTTGAATGTTAAGAAGAGATCTAAACAAGAAATTGATATTAATCCACTTTGACATTAACAGACTATTTTTAGCTGAAAATAAAGTGTCAAAGGGATAAAGACTCTTGGATAATTTAAAAATTTCAAAAAGAAAGAAAGCAGAAGGGAAAAAAAAGAGGGTGGAATCTGGAAAAATGGAGGAGACCACCTGGAAGGAAAAAGAATTGATAGTGGAATTTTAACAAGACTTCTAAAGGACACATTGTAGCTGAAACTTTGTTACAAGATAACAAAGCCCCTGGAAAGAGAAAGTGAGAAAAGAAGCAATAAACAGCTTTGGATTATTGAGTGATTCCTGGAATTTTGGATGGTGGATCCTAATGAAACAAAATAAAATCAATTGGGAGTTGTTTAAAAATCTTTAAAATGGCATTACTTCTTGAAGAGCTAAAATGAGACTTAAAGAACAAAAAGAAGAAGCACAAGAGGGAAGAGGATCTTTTGGCTTCATATTTCAATTTTTAGAAATGGAGATTTTGAACTATGAAAAACAGCAAGAAATGCTTGCAGAAAAAGAAAGGCGGGACAAAGAAGAAGACATCTTTAATGACCAAGCAATTTTAAGCAGTGTAAAAAATAGAAAGAAGGGGGGGGGGAGTTAAAAACTTAAGACTTGAAGCAACAACTAAAAAAAAGAATAATTTGAAAAGTAACTATAAGATTAGGAAGAAGCAGAAGGGAGGATCACAGAAGGGAGAATTAGATAGAAAAGGGAACAAAAAGGGGAGGTAGAAGAAGAGGGGGAAGATGCAAAGGAAAAGAAGTTATAAAGGTCAGAAACAAGATATAGAGAAACAGGAAAAATGTACAAGAATTAAAGGTATAAGCCTATTTAAAAGACACAGAGACAATGGTTAAAAATTTAATTTAAAGAGAGGATTCTGCAAGGGTATATGAGATAGCATTGTTATACTAGAAATAGAAAATAGTTAGAAAATATGATAGATTATTAAAGTGACATAAAATTGGCATTAATATGTAATGGAATATTTGTTAGTAATTAAAGGAAACAAAGAGGATAAGAGAATAAGACTCTCAATGATTTTTAAAAAAGGTATATAATTGAAAAGAAACATGGAAGATTTTTAATATCAGTTGACAGGATGAATTTGAATAAAAATAATAATTTTATTGACTACTGTTAATGACTATTCTTTTGCTTTTTGTTTAAAGACAGTAATGAGTAAAATATGAAATATAGGTGATTAAAGTGAATGAAAACTGATATTATTAGGTAATGTTTGTTAAAAGATGGAAATATTCTAAACAGAAATGTAAAAGATTGCTATCAATATTAATGGCTGAGCTGAACTAGATCACTAGAGATGTGCTATGTTCCTTCCTGCTTCAAACATTCTACCATCATCTCAGTGCCAAAGAAGCCCTCCATCAAGGAACTGAATGATTACAGACCAGTTGCTCTAACATCTGTAGTTATGAAAATATTTGAAAGGCTTGTGCTGTCCCACCTGAAAACCAATGGAAATTAATACGTTAGTGAGGTTGTATAATTCTGTTCTCAGGTGGTCTTTGTTGGCTAGGCGTTTGGTTCTGGAGATGAGGGTCTTGGCTACGGAGTTGATCTGTGCAGGGTGGTGATGGGATTGTGCATTTAAGTAGCGGTTGCTGTGTGTTTTCTTCCGGTGGATGGTGTGTCCTAGGGAGCCATTGGGTTTTTTGTAAATTAGGATGTCCAGGGAGGGAAGTTGGTTGTTGGCTTCTGTTTCCATGGTGAACTGTATTTTGGGGTGTAGGCTGTTGAGGTGTGTGAGGAAGTTGTCCGGTTTTTCTTTCCCATGTGGCCAAATTACGAAAGTGTCATCTACGTATCTAAGCTAGAGTTTGGGTTTGTGTTCGGATTTGTCTAGAGCGTTGGTTTCAAAGTGTTCCATGTATAGGTTAGTGATAACAGGTGAGAGGGTTGATCCCATAGGTGCTCCTTCTATCTGTTTGTATCTTTGTTCTTTGTGGATGAAGTATGTGTTGGTTAGGCAGTGGTTGGTCATATGTGTGTGTGTGTGTGTGTGTGTGTGTGTGTGTGTGTGTATATATATATATATATATATATATATGTTTTCTGAGGTTCTGGGTATTTGTATGTGGATCTTTGGTTGTTCGGGTTTTCTCCGCGTAAGATTCAAAGTGTCTAGGCAACGTTTCGATGAAGTCTCATTCATCATCATCAGGCCTCTGTCTTTGGCTCTTGCTTTTCAGAGTGATGTGAGGTTGCAGCTGCTTTTTTTCCTTTCTAACTGTCAGTGGGGGTGGGATTTGAATGGGTGGGGGCTTGGCTGTGTTCTGATTGGGTGGGGTGTCTTCTCATTGGTGGGGGCCTGGCTGTGTTTTGATTGGTTGGGGGTTGGCTGTGTTCTGATTGGCTGGATTTCTTGCTGCCCGGCTTCGAGTTCGAGGTCGTGCTGCATCTCCATAGTTGGTGTCGGCTTGCTTCATGTATGGCTCAGAGGGGTTTGGAGTGGGCAGTGGTGAGGTTGCAGGTATTCGTCTGTTCATGAGGGCGGGTTTCCAAATGGCTGGGAGGCGGGAGGTGTCATCTCGTTTGTTCATGCTGTGTGGGCGTTTTCTATTTCTATGGCTTCTCTGATTATTCTGCTGTTGAAGTGTTCGGTTTTGGCAATAGTTCTGGTATTTTTAAAGTTAATTTTATGTCCTGTGGCTTTGAGGTGTTGGACCAGGGAAGAGGTCGTTTCTTCTTTTTGATTGAGTTCTTATGTTCTTCAATGCGTGCACTAATTCTTCTGTTAGTCTGTCCAATGTATGTGGCAGGGCAGGCAGTGCAGGGGATTTCGTATACTCCTTGGTTTTCTAATTCGACTCTGTCTTTGGGGTTTCTTAGGATGGTGGATATTTTTCTGTTTGTGCAGAATGTTGTTTTAATATTGTGTTTTTGGAGGATCTTGCTGATTCTGTCTGTAGTGCCTTTTATATATGGGAGGAGGGCTTTGCCGTTTTCTTGTTCTCTGTCTTGGATTTTGGTTGGGGTTTCTTTTTGGATTAGGTGGGTAATCTTGTGTCTTTGGAATCCATTGGCTGTAAGTACGTTGGTGAGGGTGTGTAGTTCAGCTTTTTGGTGTTGTTCATCGGCTAAGCATTTTGTTCTGGAGATGAGTGTTTTGGCTACTGGAATTGATCTGTGCTGGGTGGTGGTGTGAGAGTGCATGTAGATAGCGGTTTGTATGTGTTTTCTTTTGGTAGATGGTGTGTCCTAGGGAGCCATTGGATCTTTTGTATACCAAGACATCTAGGAAGGGAAGTTGGTTGTTGGTTTCTGTTTCCATGGTGAATTGTATCTTGGGGTGTAGGCTGTTGAGGTGTGTGAGGAACTTGTTTAGTTTTTCTTTCCCATGTGGCCAGATTATGAAGGTGTCATCTACGTATCTGAGCCAGAGTTTGGGTTTGTGGTCGTATTTTTCTAGAGCTTGTGTTTCAAAGTGTTCCATGTAGAGGTTTGCGATGACAGGTGAGAGGGGTGATCCCATGGGTGCTCCTTCTATTTGTTTGTATTTTTGTCCATTGTAGGTGAAGTATGTATTGGATAGGCAGTGGTTGGTCAGATCTAGGATGTGCTTGGGGGGGGTTGTATTTGTTTTGGATGGCTGTCAAGGCTTCTTTTATTGGTATTTGGGTGAAGAGGGATATGACATCGAAGCTTACTAGTAGGTCGCTGGGTTGTAAGTTTTGTTTCTTTATGATTTCGATGAACTGGAATGAGTTTCTTACATGTGAGTTGATGGATTCTGCATAGGGTTGTAGTTGTTTGGCGAGAAATTTGGCCAGGTTTTGTAGAGGTGAGCCTATGGAGCTGACTATTGACTAGTAAGCTTCGATGTCATATCCCTCTTCACCCAAATACCAATAAAAGAAGCCTTGACAGCCATCCAAAACAAATACAACCCCCCCAAGCACATCCTAGATCTGACCAACCACTGCCTATCCAATACATACTTCACCTACAATGGACAAAAATACAAACAAATAGAAGGAGCACCCATGGGATCACCCCTCTCACCTGTCATCGCAAACCTCTACATGGAACACTTTGAAACACAAGCTCTAGAAAAATACGACCACAAACCCAAACTCTGGCTCAGATACGTAGATGACACCTTCATAATCTGGCCACATGGGAAAGAAAAACTAAACAAGTTCCTCACACACCTCAACAGCCTACACCCCAAGATACAATTCACCATGGAAACAGAAACCAACAATCAACTTCCCTTCCTAGATGTCTTGGTATACAAAAGATCCAATGGCTCCCTAGGACACACCATCTACCAAAAGAAAACACATACAAACCGCTATCTACATGCACTCTCACACCACCACCCAGCACAGATCAATTCCGTAGCCAAAACACTCATCTCCAGAACAAAATGCTTAGCCGATGAACAACACCAAAAAGCTGAACTACACACCCTCACCAACGTACTTACAGCCAATGGATTCCAAAAACACAAGATTACCCACCTAATCCAAAAAGAAACCCCAACCAAAATCCAAGACAGAGAACAAGAAAACGGCAAAGCCCTCCTCCCATATATAAAAGGCACTACAGACAGAATCAGCAAGATCCTCCAAAAACACAATATTAAAACAGCATTCTGCACAAACAGAAAAATATCCACCATCCTAAGAAACCCCAAAGACAGAGTCGAATTAGAAAACCAAGGAGTATACGAAATCCCTGCACTGCCTGCCCTGCCACATACATTGGACAGACTAACAGAAGAATTAGTGCACGCATTGAAGAACATAAGAACTCAATCAAAAAGAAGAAACGACCTCTTCCCTGGTCCAACACCTCAAAGCCACAGGACATAAAATTAACTTTAAAAATACCAGAACTATTGCCAAAACCGAACACTTCAACAGCAGAATAATCAGAGAAGCCATAGAAATAGAAAAACGCCCACACAGCATGAACAAACGAGATGACACCTCCCGCCTCCCAGCCATTTGGAAACCCGCCCTCATGAACAGACGAATACCTGCAACCTCACCACTGCCCACTCCAAACCCCTCCGAGCCATACATGAAGCAAGCCGACACCAACTATGGAGATGCAGCACGACCTCGAACTCAAGCCGGGCAGCAAGAAATCCAGCCAATCAGAACACGGCCAACCCCCAAACCAATCAAAACACAGTCAGGCCCCCACCAATGAGAAGACACCCCCACCCAATCAGAACACAGCCAAGCCCCCACCCATTCAAATCCCACCCCCACTGACAGTTAGAAAGAAAAAAGCAGCTGCAACCTCACATCACTCTGAAAAGCAAGAGCCAAAGACAGAGGCCTGATGATGATGAATGAGACTTCATCGAAACGTTGCCTAGACACTTTGAATCTTACGCAGGAGAAAACCCGAACAACCAAAGATCCATATATATATATATATATATATATATATATATATATATATATATATATATATGTGTGTGTGTGTGTGTGTTTGTTTTCTTAAGTTTTCATGGGTATTTATATGTATGGTATTCAGCTTTGTTCGTGTATTTTCCCAAGTCATTATAGTTGTGCTTTTAAAGTTGTAGCAACGTTTCGACAGAATCTCATCTGCCATCATCAGGCTTCTGTATAGTATTTGTGTGTGTATGTATGTATGTATGTATGTATGTATATATATATATAGACACACACACACACACACACACACACACATTTTTTTCAAGAACTTAGTATGTATCTTTAATGGAATGTACCAAGCAGAATTCAGTTGATAATAGTTATATGTTATAAAATAGAGGTTAGAAAATGAATGTTATAACTGTAAAGGCATAATTTAAACTTTAAACAAGATTTGAATGGATCATAATTAAAAGATACAAAGGTGTTACACTCCAGTCTAGTAATTACAGGGGAAAATTTGTTTTATGAGAAAAGAAATTATGAAATTGTAAACAGGATAGACAAAAGTATAAAAATATTGATTAGAAAGATACTGAAATTAGAAAAAGATACGTAATTGAACTTAGAAAGGAATGAGATAATTAAAAATAAGGTTATAGAAAGCAAGGAAAGGGAAAAACTATTGAGAAAACTGTGAAAATAGTTATAAGATATGGATTAGAATACATAAGATGAATATGTAATTGAGCTTATGTCTGTATGGAGAAGTGATAACCCGGGAGCATGCTGTTCTAAAAAAAAAGATATTTTATTTGTATTTGTATGTTTTGTGAAAACCCAAATTAAACTCTATTTAAAAAAAAGGAATTCAGAACAAATTGCTTACTTGAAGAAGCCAGTAGCTGAGAGGCTGATGCTTTCCTCGTAGGCAGCTTTAATCTGAAAATGGTAAATTGTTAAGTGTCAATATTTGTAATACTGACAAAAATGTATTTGTGCATAAAATAACCAAGTTGGGGATATTAAAGGTCAGCCTTTCTCCTTTGCATAAGAGAGGTGAGAAAAAAGTTATGTTGAATTTGTTCTCTGCTTATACAACTAGGATTACCTCCCCAGAAATGTATCTTTGCTGACATTAAACAACTTCCCTGGATCCACATCATGGAATTTTAAGACTGTGTATAGAAGATGCTTCTAGACAAATTTGCATGGAATAGCCACCTTACCTCAAACATTAATTTTATGAGTGCTCTACACACTTTTCACTTCCAATGTTCTTGAATTTACTTATAGCTTCTTACTCTTAAAAAAAAAATATTATCCAAAATGTTCATTTAAAAGGGAAAGGATTATCTCCAAACAATACTGAGTTGATTATTCTATTCTTAGGCTCCTAAGAGAGTCCCTATGCACAGAGCATCAGTAAAGATTAGATGTCATTAGAATGAATTCATTGCTGAAATTAGATAACTTAAATAATCCAAAGCTCAGTGGTATCAAGAAGTGCCATATATCAACAATGCTCCCTATTAGATAAATTTAGAATTGCTGACTATTTTGATAGGGTGTTCACTTTAACTTCTGTGCTGTTCCTATATTTATGGTTAATATGTCAAAAACTATTCTCCTGAAGACGTGCTACTAAAAGGATTAAAATTATTCTGTTTTAAAAATGTAAATGATACCTACCCAGTCTTCCCACTTTCCTTTAGAATTTTTTTTAATGATTGGCTCAAGGCGCTTTCTTAGAATTTGACACGCATTCTGTAGAAGATGATACCAAAGAAAACAGGAAAAATTAGTCCTGTTCTAAATTAATTCTAATTAATTCTAAAAAATTAATTAGAATACATTTATTGTTAAGATGTTATCCAATTTTTTTTTTTAAAAGACAAATTTAAATATTGCATTTTCTGCAAGAATTGGACATTTTTAATGTTAACCTTCATGACATGAATAATCGAAGGACTTTTTCTTAACAGAAACTACAATTTTGTTCAAAATTCTTCAATCATCACAGAATCTCACATGCCAAAATGCAGTACAAAAGAAGACAATACTCTGCTTTGCATATCACAACAGAAAACGTGAGCACTTGTTATGAGGAAAAGAATAATAAAGCTGTTTAATTATTTTTGAAAGCAAACATAACTGAACTTCAATTACTGTTCTGCAACTACACAATAACACAGAGCAGTGGAATGAAGATGCTATTTTACATGAAGTCAAAATGAATTTCTCTGGCCAAGTATTATATACTAAAGTTTCCCCAAGCAGATCCCCAAGCAGATTCTTTAATTCTCAAAAATTTCTGTGAGCTTTTTGCAAGTTTTAGCCCAGACTTGTTTGGATATTGCAGGCATTAGAGCTCAATCTCTTTGTAAAGGAAAAAGGTGCTCTATTTAAAAAAACCTGATCTGTTTTGTTTGTTAATAATGCTCTAGCAACTTAAATATTTGATTAGATAATACCTGTTCCTTTTATTAAGATATTAAAGCATAAATTTGTGGTCTACTGTACACCAATTGACTAAAAACAGGCAAATGAAGCATGGAAAGATATTGAGTAAGTTCATATGTTGCAGTAAATCATATTTGGTATGATCTATAAAATCACAACTATTTTTTGTATTTGAAACTCTGGTTGGTGAAATTTTGAATTAGCACTAAGGAGAAAATGTTCTAGCTCATCCTCAGCCATGGAAACTGGGTAATATTAGACCAAACACTTTCAGCCCAACCCACTTCATAGAGCATTGTTACTGCGAGAAAAAAATAAAAGGGTGGGCCATCATGCATCCATATAGAGCTCTTGAAGTAAAGACAGAATGAAAATCTAATAAATAAACACTCCTTGCCCTGTTCCCCCACAGATGCTGCCTAAGTTCACAAGTGTCAAAACCAAATAAATCACATATGCTTCAGGATGATGCGTGAACTCAGTTTCTGTATAAAGGCAGAAGAAACTTCCACTATGACTGTAATATAGGTGTGAAACTGAAGGATCTTTGTCAGAAAAAGATGGCAACTTCTGGCAGTGCCCTATCTTTTAAAGTGAAAAATTTAAACAATTTAATGGGACATTAAACTATTTCTTTTCAGACAAATGTCCTATATCAGGTTGGAACATTTTCCCATCTAGTTCAGCACTGCCTACTCTCACAGCAAGAAGCCTCTAGAGGCATAGGTCTTTCCTTTCACTACCGGTAATGGTTTGATCTTTTAAACAGCAGAAGCTCTAGCGTTGAGCTTCTCCCCATCTTTCAAATCTAGCAACATCTAGAAAAAAAGGAAGTTTCCTATTCACAAAAAGGTATATTTTAATATCAGAAGGATTAAGTTCCATCACATTTCAAAATAATTGAAAAGAACACCACCAATTATGCATCTAACCTGGACTGCTTTCCCATTGACATCTGTGCTGATTGATCCCGCTGTAACAATTGCATTTGGTATTGTGACTGTCGTTCTTTCATACTGGTGTATGTAAGATAGCGGTATCTTTAATTCATGACTAGCCACCTTGTGGTTTTAAAAAAGAAAAAAATATTAGCATTTGTAATCTCCCTGGAGTTACAATCCAAAATGAAATTACAATTACTATTACAGGGAAAGTTTTGTTTAAATAATGTATTATTATAAGACATAAGTACAGTTAGTCCTTGGGTCACGACAGCAGTTGGGACTGGAATTTCAGTTGTTAAACATGTGATCATAAAGTGTGTGACCTCATGTGAACTCTTTGTTTAGCAATGACAATCTTGGCAGTCCACACTGCCATCAATTAGTGGTGAACCCTGCGGGTTGTTAAATGAGGTCCCCATGTGACTGTGACATGGGACGAGGTCCTCAAAACCAAATACCAGGCAAGCAAGATGGCAGGGAAGAGCTACAGGTGGGTGCTAAGGAGTATGAGTGGGTGGATGCCATGGAGTTCGAGCAGGCCGTTGCCATGGACAGAAGTTACAGAGTGCAGGTGGTTTGGAGAGTGCCACAGAGTGCAAACAGATGCCGGAGGGAGATGCTACGGAGTGTCGGCAGGCAAGTCCTATGGAGTATGAGATCCCCATGCAGGATCCTCTGGAAAAAAGGATCAGGACCAAAAGCAACTTGCAGGGACAACTTGTGCCATCCTGCCACAGAATGCAAAGAGATGCTGTGGACATGCATTAAGGAGTCTGGCCTGGTGGTGTCATGGGTATGTACAATATCCTATGACCTGCAAAGGGGATTTTTTGGCAAATAGGAGGCAGAAACAAAAGTGACTTATAAGAGCAACTTGTGATCTCCTGTCAGCTTTCACATTGGTTTTGGTTGTGGGAAACTGGCAGGGAAGGCCACAAATGCTGATCATGCAACCATGGGATAGCACAACCATTGTAATTTTGAGCCAGTTGCAAAGCTTCCAACTTGTAATCATGCAACCAAGGATACTGCAACGTTTTCAACTTAGAGCATAAATTCCCCTCATTCAGCACCTTTGTAACTTTGAATGGTCACTAAACAAACAGTCGTAACCTGGGGACTACCTATAATACTTTATATTATTTCAGTACAACATCTATACAGTAATGACTAGAGATTATTGAAACTCTAATGTTTAGAGAACCTAAATGTTTAAAGTTAGAGGAAAAGAAAAACCACAGTGTTAACTATAGTTTGAAATATGGATGTTGAGAGGTTCTTTACATTTTACATCCATAGTAAATATAGCATTAAAAGCGTTTGCAAATAACGTCAAATTTATTGTACAATAAAGGTTTCTGTCTTAAGCTGGATATTTAATACTGTTACTGTCAGTATTGTTACTTATGGATTGTGTATGTTAAAGGGAAAAAAGACAAAACAAAATAAACAGGAATAATATTTTTAGAAAGGTAAAGGAAATAAGGCTATTTCATTTCTAATTTCTCTTTTTGTGCCTCTACTATTTTGCAGTGTTTATAAACATTTAGGTCCCCTTAGAAGTCAAACTATAGCCATTTACATTTGCCAAGCTGCATAATATATTCTGTGTATGGGAACCATTCTTGCTTAAATTTACTTAATCTTCTATTGTGAATATGTGCTGTTAATTTTGCCATTGTTGCATATTTTCCAAGGTTAAATTCCCAATCAGATATTGTCAGAATTCAATCTTTCTTCCGGTGTTGTGCAAAATTTATTCTCACTGCTATAAGCATGTATATCTCACTAAATTATGATATTTCTTGTTAATGTGTTCTGTACATTCCGTAAGAAAAATACGATTTCATTTCAAATATACAAATTTTCTGCATTGTACTACATACATACATACATACATCTCTCTTCTTCCCTCCCTCCCTTCTCTTTCCAGTACAGGTAATCCCTAACATACAACCACAGTGGAGCCTATCCATTGTGGCTGTAAGTTGTGACAGTCATAAAATGGTCACCCATATGACCAACCTGATTTTAAGGCATTATTTTGCAATGGTCATTAAGTATACTCCATGGTTAAGTGAATGGTTTGCCATGGGCTGGTTTTGCTAAAACCAGAAGTAAATGTCAGTGTTTGGCAAAACCTTTGTAAAATGTGGTCATGTGATTGCAAAATGCTGCAAACAGTCATAAATATGGGCTGGTACTAAGCGCCCAATACAGTCAGATTACTATTGGGGGTGTGTGGGTGACCACCTGAACTTCAGAATTGGTTCATAAATATCCACAGGGAGGTTCATTATAACTTTGAATGGTCGCTAAATCTTGGAAATTATTGATAGTTTTGTGTGCCATCTAGAAAACTTTTTGTATCCAATTTTCTTTGGAGTTGTATTCGGGATAAGCTTTATGGATTTGATCCATAATTTTTCCCATTGTTCCGATTGTTTCTTTGAAAATTTTCATCCATTTTTTCATATATATTTTTTTGTTCTGTGTCTGTGTTATACCAAAATAAAAGTTTATATCTGTGCCGTAACAAACAGCATTGGTATGCAGGGTAGGTGGGGCGGAAATGTGAGGTAATTTGATAAACAAACGATGGAACATTCATTCATATTTATTTTTGGACAATAAATATATTGTAACCTAAATGCATTCTATAGTAGCCCTCCCCAGCTGCTGCCTGTCAGATGAGTTGGTCATGCTGGAGAGAAATGATGGGAGTTGTAATTCAACACATGGAAAGGGCACTCAATTTGGAAAGATTGCTTTGTGCAAGTTAGGAATATTAGATTTTTAATATATCTTAATTACCTGTAACATCTTGGTATTAATTCCTTGTCCCATTTCACATCCTCCATGGGACAGTAGCACTGATCCATCTATATAAATATGAACCAGAGCAGCAGCCTACAAAAAATAGAGATGTATTTATTTACTTATTTAACAAATGTTAGTTTTAATCTTTTAAATCTTGTTATACAGAAGTAACATATAGAGAATTGCCCTAGAAACAAAGTATCCTTTATCTACCGGTAGTATAAAACAATTTTTTTTAAAAAAAGGATAAAATGAGTCATAATATCAAAGCATAATATTGTAGTATTATACATGTTACAAGTCTGTTTGGACTAGAAGTTGGAAACTATGAGTTCTCCCTTGAATCACCTGGGTCGATCTCTCTCTCTCAACCCTAGGTAGAAAGAAGGTGCTAGCAAACCATTTCCAAAATGTTGCCAAGAAAGCTGCATAGAACTGTCCATGTAGTCAACAGGAATCATGGTAGACTCTTAAGATGGCTAACAATAACAAAGATTAAAGAAAGAATTCTCTAAAATGATGAGATACAGACTGGACTTCGTGATAAGTGATGGGCTAGAAAGCCTCTGGGGGCTTTGCTTTACTTGAATAGTGAAGTAACAAACATCTTATGATTTGTTGATTTGCATCTCAAGTAGATCAGTTTACTACTATTAGTCTACTTAATGTTATGACATTGTTCAAAATTACAATATAGGTAGTCTTCAACTTACGACTGTTTGTTTAATGACAATTTAAATTTATTCTAGCCTCAGAAAAAGTGCTCACCGAGAGGATGAGGGTTGAAGCTGGAATCTGGGGGAAAATGCCCTTCAAGTCACCAAAAGGATTTATAAAATGATATACCTTTCAATATGACATGGGACCGACCAATTATTCAAGACTTCTCAAATAATTAAAATTTCTAAATATTGAAAAGTAATCCTTATTACAACTTATAATGAAGGCAATATTCTTCCTAAACAACATATCATAAGGAGCTTGTTACATATAAATATGCAGAATATATAAATATATATAGCAGAAGAAAGAGCTGTGCCCTGGAAGTTTGGAGAAAAGAGAATTGTTTCTCACTGTGGCATTTTCCCAAAGGAAATGTACTCATCCCGTCAAAACTGCTGTTCTCTTGCAGTTATTATTTTACTTTTTTGGGAGGATCACATTCTGAAAAGTGAACATCTTGCCTGGTGGTATAATGTGACATTATATCCAACTGAAAACAACATGGGGATGATTGCAATTCCTTTCTTCTTCCAGTAATTTTGTTTATTGAATTCCTCAGCAGCTTCTTTTCGGATGTAGTAATCAGACTTCTTCAAGCATTCTTTCCAACATGCTAGCAGATTTCTGGCATCCACCTTTTCTTTGTAGGGGGTTTCAGATATCGTTTTATATAGATTCATCTCCCTGACCTTCAGTAGAAACACAGAAAATACTTTTAATTGCTCCATATGTTTAACAAAGCATATAAAACTTGGTATGTGCCTTTATATATTCCGCATTAATAACAATTATCATGCCTTTAGTATGCTAAAAAAAAATCACTGCAGTCCAAAGGTCGAGTCCACAACAGCCATCTGTCCTTTGAGCAGGAAATGAGAGTTCAGGGAAACCATCTGAAAATGTGCAGCTCCGGTGGCCTAGAGGTGGAGCTCTGGCCTCACAATTGGGAGGCTGTGAGTTCGATCCTAGGCAGAAGCTAATATTTGGAATAGACTGTCCTGCTCGAGCAGGGGGTTGGACTTGATAACCTCTAAAGTCCCTTCCAACTCTGTTATTCTATGATTCTATGTCTCAGTTCTAAATGGGTTAGTGAAACCCCATTCAGGACCAGAGGGGACGTTTCCTGGAACTGGGTAGTCAAAGAGCCACAGCCAGTCTTGCTAGTGCTTAGCTTGAGTCTGTCCTTCCCAACCACTGTTTCCAGGGGTAAGAGAAAACCTTGACAGAATTGCTTGGTTGGCCAGGGTCCATCTGTACAGCTGAATATAGTCACCATACTGGTGATTCCTACCCTAAACATCTCCCACTGTAGATATTAAACAAGAGCAGTGACAATGTCAAACTCTATGGCACCCCACAAATCAGGAGCTTTGAACTTGACTTCTCTCCCTTCAACCCCCAACCTCATTATTATTCCCATGTCGACTCTGCCAGAAGCTCTATCAGTGATGTCTCAGTACTATGCCTTGACCTAAAAAGAGTCCAGATAATTTTTTCCTAGATTCTCAGTAGTTGTACCCTGACCATCTTCTTAATAATCCTCTCCCAAAAGATTGAAGACTGGACAAAAAATTGTGCTATGAACAGAAGTGGCAAGCATGCTAGCCATTGTGCAGAAAATACAGATGTCTATCTACCCAGTGCTTTGGCCTTATTTCCTACTCTGTCTTCCCATAGATGCTTCCCTATGTATACTATTTTCTGTTTGTGTTCAGGATACATTATGTTGAGTTTAAAAACATTTCTGTTCAGGTGTTCTGTACAACAATAAGAATGTGATTTATTATGTTTCCTAAACATAATATAAATCTCCCACCCTTGATATTCATAGTAAAGATGAGAAGAAAAGTACTGGTGGTAAACGGCAACTTTGTATAAATTGTTCAGTATATTCTAATAGAACATGCATATAATTTTCCTATGTATTCCTTTGGTGGATTCCCCCTTCCCAAAAGATACTACTAGCTATAGGAAAGCAATAAGTTTCATAACAGATTAATGGCCAACTTTGGAACGATCATTTTATAAATACAATATGAAGAAAGATATTAATATATATTGTATTTCTTTCTCCCTTCACCCTTATGGTCAAGCAAAGAAATTGTGTCCCGTTGCCTTAATGCTTGGCCTACGGACAGAATAACGTACGTGCAGAGGTTCCTTTTCAGACAATCATCTTTCCCCCCACTTTATTGGATTGGCATCAGTTCCAAATAATAGCTAGTGTCCAAGTGCTCTGATAGGGCCAATGTTGTGCTGAATCTCTATCTTTGAGTTTCTCACACTGCTTATGTCCCCAGCTGAATATTTATCTGGGATTCTGTGAGAAATGGAAATCGTTTCTTTGGCAACATTTAGAATACAGTCACATCAGTTGTTTTATATCCATCCAAGTCCAATGACCAAAGAAGGAGGCAGCAGGGACCACTTGCCCTAAGTCTCCTTAAAGCAGAGAGTGTCCCACACTGAGTTAAAATGATTAGTCTGTTCAAAAATTCCCCAAATTAGTACTCAAGAGAGTGTTCTAGAAGCATTGTTTCAGGACAGTCACTCTTAAGTTAAGATATTGTAGGATGTTTCTTTGTAGAAATCACAGTTTGTTTTCACAGTAAGTATCTTTCATATCCGTTTGCTCTCAAAAAGGTGAATTATTCTATAATACATCCTAGTGGCTATAAACTAGAAAAAGCTAATTGTGCTTTAGATTCACTGAAGCACCTTTCTCAAGACCCATGTCAGAGATATCTAGAATGTTTTCTTGGGAAAATCCAGACTGTAACTCATGGAAGCTACTTTGTGGCAACTCAGTTTTCACCATCAGAATGAACATTTGTATAAATGTTTAAACTGGGACAGAAAGTTATCTCCCAAAGATGAATCATGGTATAAAATATTGTAATAATTAAAACAATAAATAAATCATGCAATTACATGATGATAGAAGTTTATTTTCAGTCTTATCCAGTGGTGGGATTCAAATAATTTAACAACTGGTTCGTCCAGGGTCAGATTGGCTGTTTTGGGAGGCGTGGCCCATCCCCATCCTCCAGCTCTGCCCCACATGTAGATGAGCCTCCCATGATGGCCAACCTGACCCTGGGAGAACCGGTTGTTAAATTATGCCTCCCATCAAAGTAGATCCCTGACATTGTGCTACAATGGAAAAATGGGCTACAGAGTGGCCAGCATGAGGGAAGAAGGAGGGAAAGCGACTTTCTCCTTCCCTCACACCGGCTGTTCCATTGCCCATTTCTCCATTGCAGCACAGCACCCAGTGTATCCAGTTTGATGGGGGCGGGGGAATTTAACAGCCAGTTCAACTGAACCAGTGCAGACCAACTGAATCCTACCACTGGTCTTATCTGATATTTGTCATGAGCCTGTGGTACTGTTTGAGATGGCATAGTAATGATAAAATGATACACTGAGATAAACCTGTTGGTGCAAGGAAATTATCTCTGTGACTTACAAATGTAGCTGTCTGATTTTGGTTCAAATATAAGAGCACTTTCCCTGATGATATCAAAGGACGGTCTGTCAATGGAAGCTGTGAAATCTCTGGAGATTTTTAGGAAGAGGCTGGACAGCCATCTCTCATGAATGGTATAGGTGGTTAGATCAGAGGAACTTTGTGTTCCCTTCCAAAGCTATGAATCTTTGATTCTATGAAGTATTGTTTATCCCCGGCCTTAGAAGTTTTGCCTCTTCCAGCCAAGCTCCCCAACTGGAAATAAATCTGTCTGGGAGAACAGGCTTAGGAGTATTTACTGGGAGAAATATTCTGGTTTCTCTTCAGATTTCATAAATCTTTTATCTTTTATTAGAAGGGATTCAGATCCCTCTCCTTTCTGTCAATTCTATTCTGCAAATGAAGACTGACATATCTGTGTTACATATGCAAATGCCAAAGCAACATTGTGGCCCTACTCTAAATTACTCTAAACACACCTTTTTTGCAATCCTTTATTTACCTTATCAGGTGGAAGATCAAGGCAGTCAGCCACAGCTGCTATCCACATTTCCGCACTTAAGGCTGATTGTGCAAATCCAAACCCTCGAAATGAAGTATTTGATGGTAAATTTGTCTTGCAGGCCCATCCCTGGCTTCGGAAGTTGGGGATATCATATGCATTAAAAGATTTTAGCACCACATACTCTATTACCTAATGGATTGGAATAGATAATAAACCTGTTAATTGTCATGTCTTATGGAGTTACCCTCATATTTTAATTCTCAGCCTCCTTAGGTTCCTGATGTCACTATCTACCTTTTATTTTTCTATTGTCCAAAAGATTATCACCTGACATTCACCAGCTAACACCAGTGGGGAAAGACAGTGGGAATATATACCAGTGCCATCTTTTATCATATGAGAAATAGTGACTACAGAATTCAGCCCACACTCCTTTTTAAAAAAAACTTCAAGTATTAAAACATGATGATTTGATGTGAAAGAAACTGTAGTCATGACAATACAGCAGCTTGCAACTACAATCAAAAAGAAAAATCTCCAAAATAATACAATACACTGGCAAATCACAAAGTGGAGTTGGTCTGCTACACATGAAGAGCCTTCTCGATAAAACATGTATATTTTGTATATGATTATTGTATAGGATTATGTATATGAAAAAAAAATCACAAACAGCACAAAATGTGGATGAAGGTAGAAAATAAACAGCTAGCTTATAATCAAATTCAAATCATTTGTTATTGTGGTCATTAAGCAGCAGAAGGCAAACATAACCCTGGGCGTAAAGTTGAAATGAAAAGGAAGAACCATGTCTAGCAGACTATAACCATGAGGGTTCTACTATTTTTAGTTATTATATGCCTTATTTTATATGGGTAGTCCTTGACTTATGACCACAATTGGGACCACAATTTCCATTGCTAAACGAGGAGGTTGTTAAAAAAATTGCAGCCAATTTTATAACCTTTGTTTAGCACAATTGGTAAGTGAATCACTGAAATTAAGTGAATTGCAGTCATTGTGCAAATCTGTCTTCCTCCAAGGCTTTGTTTGTCAGAAGCAGACTGGGTAGGTTGCAAATGGCAATCATGTGACCAAATGACGTGGCAATTATTGTAAATACATACTGGTTGCCAAGTGCCCAAATTTTGATCATGTGACCATGGGGATGCTGCAACACTTATAACTGCAAAGAGTGGTTGTAAATAACTTTTTTTCAATGTTACTGTAACTTTACTAAATAAATGGTTGTAAAATGAGGACTACTTGTATGCAGCTATGCAGGACTTGGCTAGCTTACCTATTGTCATGAGACTGATGTTAAGTAGCAGGAACTGTGCAAAGAGGTAGTCCTCAACTTCTGACCTTAACGGAGTCCAGAATTTCTGTTGTAAGTCATGACGGTCATAAGTCAAGGTGTCCACTTGACCAATGTGATTTTATTTTATGGTAGTTGTAAAGCTAACTAACACTAAGTCAATTCATTCCTATGCTCTGGAATCAGGCAAAAAATACTAAATTGCTATCACATGATCATGGAACATAGCAACCGGCCACAAAAGTCAGCTAGTTCACAAGTGCTCAAAATATGGTCATGTGACTCCGTGTGTGTGTGCCATTGGAACTCTGAACTGGGTTAGAACTTTTTGTTTGAAGTCTCCACTGTGACGTTGAATGGTGACTTAGTAACTGGTTGTTAAGTGAGGACTATTTGTATTGCTGGGTGGTAAATCCTTTAATATTATTCAGAAACAGAATAATTGGGTTCTGTTAAGCTCCTTGTAAAATTGGCAAAATCGCTGAATAAATCCTACCTATTTTGATTCACAGGGACATACTTGCCATGACCAGTACAATATATATATTGTATCGACCTTCTGGCACTGCTCCCTGGAGGGCACAGCATTGGACTAGAGTGTGTGAAAGTCCTTCTCCAGTTCAGGATATCCAACTGCAATGAGATATGCAGTTGGTGCTATGATATTTTCACTCTATCAGTCAGAAAAAAACAGAGGCTACATGAATTTGGCATACTAGATCCAACAGCTTCTGCTTGAGCATCAGGGTTGCTTGTTTGAAATCCACTGATAGTAAATAAGAAAATGAAAGCCCTACAGATATGACAGCTTGCTATACAGTGTTTGCCTCCCCATAGTTTGAAATCTGTGCTCTAATATCAAGAGGTCAAAACTGTGTTAGTCTTAGCTAACAATTTAATACGGTCTGCCTATTCTAGCTCTCCTACTCACCATTCTGGTCTCTGTGTGTATGGTTCCATCAGAGACACAACACTGGACTTTGAAGATTGCTCTCAGGAATTTGGATTGAGTGAGTTCCAATGGTACAATGTTGGGAGATGGCTCTAGCTATGCAATGTATGGTAACTATGCTGTGAATTTGGCTTCAGGTCAGAGAAAACAGGAGAGAAAAGAACCTAGTACCTTGTATACACTCCATTTATTTTTCCTTTTTCAATAAAAGCAAAAGTCTTCCTAAAGCAACCCTACTCCAATTTCTTGGACCTTTCCAGCTTTTTACACATTGCAAATTTTTGTCAGAGGCTGTAGCGTGCAGTGGAAACTCAATTGTTTTCCAGTTTCTCACCATTCACTTTAAAACGTCATTTTTTTCTGAAACTAGCAGAGGAAAGGACTGGGGTAAGCCTCTACACTGGAGACAGATTTCTTGTGTTTCTGATGACACTTGGCCAAATAAATAAAGTATTCAAATATTCTATCATCAGCAAGTATAAGCAGTGGTGGGATTCAGTCAGTTTGCACTTATTTGGGAGGACTGTTTGTTAACTTTCTGAGCAGTTCGGAGAACAAGTTGTTTTTTCCACTTTACAGGGCTAATCTTGTAAGGAAGGCTGGTAGGAAACATTCTGGTGTTGTTTCTAGCCTAATCGTTATTACTCTGCTTACAGAAACTGCTTCTCAGTTAAGACTTATTACATTGTAACTGTTAGGAATGATAGTCACCTAACGGTTGGGTTGGCAATATATAAACCAGGATAGTTATTTAATACTGTTGTATCTTTAAGAGAGTGCTGTAATTGTGATTAGCTAAGGTTCCTCCGACAGCCATAAGATGGAGCCAGAAACCTGGTTTGCTCTCTTTCTTCTTGCATTTCCTGTTTTGCCATTTTGCCTGATCGTCGTTCTGCTTGGATTGCTGTGAGTCTTGCAAACTGTTCTCAAACTCCATTTACTGAACTTTGTTTATGATACTGGACTTTGTTTTTGGATTATCCCTGGACTGATACTAACTGCTTTAACCACATATGATTTGGACTGTTTGTTGGACTTTGTTTACCCATTTACTGGAAGTAAAACCTACATTTTACTATTCAGTGTATCTGTGTGCTGGTTGAGTGTTATTCAACATCACACTCACTACATTTCCCTGAGTGCACTCATTCTCCTAATGGGGAATACCTGAACAGTAACAGCTAAAGGTTCTTAGCAGCATGCCCAGATTTACTGTCACCTAAACTTCTCTGGAGTTTCTTTTTCTTTGCTGATACTTTGCTTTGCTTTATTAGGGGCTTGACTTTCTTAAAGGGGAAGGGGTATTTTAAGCTTTTTACTCTGCTTTAATGGTTCCTGGCACTGTCCTTTGGGGCTGTGTTTCCAAGAGGCAGGATGCAAGCTTGGGACTTATTTTTTTTACTACTTTTCTGTGGGCATATGATCTTTCCTTAAATCTGGATGGTTTCCTTAGGACATCTTGTGAGGTGAGTGAGACCAGCTAGTATCTTTAAGTGGTGCAAATGGATCTAAGGATTGCTTCTCCTGGGTGTGAAAGGGTGCTTTGTCAGTTATTTATTTTTCCACTGAGCACAGGAGTTCACTGAGTTTCACTGAGCACAGGAGTCTCTTGTCTATGGGGATTCTTCAGTGATCCAAGTCTGTCCCAAAGTTTCTTTTTTCAAGAGACAATTGGACTTCCTTGGTTTCCAGAAAGTCCAGTTGCCTCTTGAAAAAGCACCTTTGGTGCTTTTGCATTGCTTTGGAGTGGCCAAGGCACATAATTGCTCATCGATAGTAAGATTTTTTTAAAAAAGGATGTAGGGGTGTGGATCCTCCAATTCATTTTAGCTTTCTCTCATGATCATAAGGCTCAGTAACATGACACCAGCTTATTTAGATATCTGTGGCATATACTAATTTTATTGTGATCCTGACAAGCTTGGGAGTCTTGAACCTGGGTTCCCTATATAATTTGTTAATTTGTAACTTTAGTTTGGCATTTTGTAGCCCAAATATGCCCACCCACTTTCTGGAGAGCTTAAATGACCTCTCTGATAAATGGTTTCACTTTATGAGCAAGAGTTGGCTGCTGATAGTTATCATTGCATTTGAACTATTTTAATTCCTCAAGATGTTCTGGCACCCTGCCTGATTTGTAACTCCAGCTTGCAGGTAGTTTTAATCTAATGATTGGTACTTAGGGCAGCTTTTTGCAAGCGAAGAAGTTTTTTGTATTTTTGTACTTGACTTACAACACTTCCTTTAGTGACTATTCAAAGCAATGGTGGCATTCAAAATCTTTTACTACCAGTTCTGTGGGCGTGGCTTGTTGGGCATGGTCATGTGATTGGGTGGGCGTGGCTTTTTTGCAGCCCCCAACCCATTTTGGGGAGCTTCCTAGCCACAGAGGAGCCTCGGGGGGGGGGTCATTTTTGTTCCCCTAAAGCTCCTCTGGGGCTCTGGAAGAAAAGGAACAGAGCATGGGAGGGGCACACAGCACCCCTCCAAGCTCTGTTTTGGGAGCTTCCTAGACTCAGAGAAGCCTCTGGGGGGGGGTGTTTTTGCTCCCCTAAGGCTCTTCTAGGGCTCTGGAAGGCAAAAAATGGAGGGGGAGGCTAAGCTCTTCCCTCCATTTTTTGCCTTCCTGGGCCTCAGCAAGGGGAATCTTGACACAGCTGATCTTATCTACAGCTGATTGTCAGGAGGGGAAATAAAAGAAATACCTTAGGTGAATGTCAGGCAGGTGGGCAGGGTGAGTGAGCATCAGGCGAGCATTAGGTGGGAGAGCGACCAGGTGGGGGGCATGGCCAGCCAGAACTTATTACCGGTTCGGTGACCCACACCAAATTCTTGCTACTGGTTCACCCGATCCGATGCAAACCGGCTGAATACCACCACTGATTCAAAGTTACAATGGCACTGAACAAAGTGACTTATGACTGTTTTTCACATTTACGACTGTTGCAGCATCCCCATGGTCACAAGAGGTGGGCATGGTGGGTGAAGTGCCCCTCGACATGACTGATGTCGAGTTGGCCATGCCCACCCAGTCACACCTACCCAGCTGGTCATTAGGACAGAGAACCAGTTATTAAATTATTTGAATCCCCCCACTGAGTATAAGATTATTTTTCTCTCAACTAGCACTAAATATATTGTTCTCATCTATGAGTCTTCTATTATAAAGGAACTTACCATTTCAGATTCATCTGGTGTACATCCACCATTTATGAAGATCAGAAGGTCAACAGCTTTAATTTTGCCATCTTTCATGAATCCCACCTAAAATCATAACAGTATTGTTAGAAACACATTATCTCCTTCATCTGAATCCCCTGAAGCTTATTGGAATTTTCTCTGGGCAATGAAAGCACCAGCATTTATTACATCTTTAATTTTTTTCTTCAACAATTTTGATGGTGCTGAAAGGACAATAAGCTGTGTGTCAGATAAGCTTTTTTCTTGGGGAGACCATTTGATTGCTAATGTGTCTCCACTTAGGGAGTTTTCTTGACAGCTACTCATGTCTTTTGCTTAGGAGGAGATCCTGGAAAGAAATAACTGAAAGAAGGGAATATTTCAAACTGTTAATAGATTGGCAGCTATTACAGGTGATGAAACACTAACATGACACACTTAAAACTGTCCAATTTTTGAATCTTTCTCAAAAACAGTCACAAATAAAACACAAGGAAGGAAGGAAGGAAGGAAGGAAGGAAGGTTGGTTCTGAATGGGAGATTACCAAAGCATGCATGAGAGAAGTGACCAAAATAACTCATTAAAATATTTTTTTTTTTTGCCTTGGGTTAAACCTGCCCTATGTCTAGTAGATGGCTGATTTCTGCATGCTTTTCTGCACAGTCCAAGACATTGTGTACAGTATTGGTATAAGGGGAAAGAATAGATCAGAAAAAGAAATTGTGTTTTTGCTGATGGGCAAGGACAAAGTAAGTCTGTGTGAGGTAATAATTTAGGTATATAAAAGTGCTGCTTTTACTTTATATTTTCCATAAAGCGGATGTCGTCCTCCAACTATTAGCATGTCATCTTGTCGCTCCAGGATAAAACGAACTGGACAACCGGTTCTACAAAAATGTATGCAACATTATGTTAGGACACCAAAGAGCATATGTCATAGTGCAGGAATTTCCAAGCATTTGGGCTACTTTTGTACCAACTTCTTATGGGCATAAAATATATTTTATGATAGATAAGTGTCAATTTTATCACTAACATATCTTTCATAAAATATATTTTATGCCCATAAGAATCAGCAGGCAAACAGATTCTTGTCATTCTAGTTCACATTGCTTTTTGCCCCCTCAACATTTCTCTGTCTCTTTTCCCCTATCCCTCCCCCCTCCTCAGCAAACACAATACATGGTTGGTCCTAATTAATTTTATACCATGCCTTTCATGCAAGAATGCAAGAGCCAATTTGATCTTGTAGTTAAAGCACCAGACTAGCAGAAAATTCAGTTCCATGAAAGCCAGATGGATGACCTTGGGCCAGTCATTCTCTCTGTGAGGTCCAACTCACCTCACAGGTTTATTATTATGGGAAAAACAGGAGAAGGAAGGTGTGATGGATATGTTTGCTGCATTGAGTTATTTGTAAAAAGTAATAAAAGTAGAATACAAGAAAGGGAGGGAGGGAGAGAGAGAGATTAATGGTGTACACATCATGCTCCTTCCTTTTGTGTTTTCTCCACATATTTTTCTATGAGGAAGATGAGAGGGTGACTGCCCCAGTATTACAATATCAGTGAGCTTCTCTGACTAGGGATCAGTTAGAGCAGGGGTCCCCAAACTTGGCAACTTTAAGACTTGTGGACTTCAACTCCTGGAATTTCTGGGAGTTGAAGTCCACAAATCTTAAAGTTGCCAAGTTTGGAAAGCTCTTAGTTAGAGCCTGGGTATCCTCAGTGCCAGTGTAACATTTTAGCTACTGTACCTCACTGGCTTTTTATCTTTTAAAAATGCTTTCAGGCAAGTGCAGCCCTAGGGATATTCTTAAAAAGTTATGTTTGAAGCTGCTGCTTGGTTAATAGCATTCTGATTTTCCATTAAATTATTTTAACTAAAATGATAAACATAAAAACAGGTGAGGTACCCAAGATGACAAAAGGGCCCCAAAGTTGTGTATGGACACACTGGTGTTTATGGGAGATACATTTGGAAATCAAGCCATTAGATATCAAAAGTTTTATATATGTTTTTATATGCAAGTAGTATCAATATAATCACAATATTCATATACAACAGCTTAACAGACATCAAGTTTCAACCTAAATCTAAAGAAGATGATGTGTGCGAACTGGAGCAGCTCAACAAATTCTGTATCAGATTATTAGGATCTTTAACAACATTTCACTGATAACTTAACTGTAATATTCAAAAAAGCTGGTGAAAGAAAGAGAAGTACAACAATCTAATTTATATGGAAGGTACATTGTAGTCAATACTCTACTGCAGGAATGTCAAACTTATGGCTCGTGGGCTGGATGCATCATGGCCACGCCTGGTTTAATGAAGAGAAAAAAAGTGATATGTCATGTGATACCATGATGACGTGGGTTTGACAGCCCTGCTCTACTGTTATTAACTATGATGCAACTTTAAAAACAATTAACTTTTAAAGCAGCCACCTGTCTTCTTATATAACATAAGAAGGATGAGGTGACTGAGTATCAGTTTAGGTAGAATCTCTGAGCCTTTATAGCTCTACACCCTAAATAAATAATTTTCTTCATAGCAAATTGGTGTCCATAATTTTAGAAAACCAGAGAAAATAAACAAGAAACCACTAAATATATGGACTGGGTTTTAGTTATTTGAGATGGTTGCACTTTAGTTTAGTACTTACTTCTTTGCAGCCACTGCTGCTGCCGCTGCAAAAAATGGAGGTTTAGTTGTTTTTCCACCAAAAGCTCCTCCAACTCGTTTTGTATGACACATGATCTTATTGCTTTGAACATCTAATACAGAAGCCACCATATTCTATAAAAAAAATGCATTCACAGGTTTGTCTACACCTGTCAAGCAGCATATCCCCATTTAATTATTTACAGCATCATTACAGCTTTATTAACAAATATAACTCCAACTCTATGTATGGGGATTCTATCTGTACATATTTCTTTAGATCTACTGTTACAGTCAGTTAAAATACTCCAGACACTAAAACCTGTCTTGTGGAAGTGATTTTTGAATTATGCTCATTGGAGCTTCCCAATCTCATCTTAATCATTTTTCAAAAGGCCTTCTAGTTTCTGCTCACTGTGATGAAAATAAACAGAGGAAGCATGCAGGAGGTGGGGTGCAGGGTTTCTTATCTATCCTCTCACAAAGGATAGGATCCTGTTCCAACAGTGGTTTACCTCAAACTGAAAAGTAATTTTAATGGCCTTTATTGCCTTCCTTGTTGTTTTAAATCTGTATTTAATTTTTGTAAATAACTGGTTATAACCCTAAATATGCTTTTCAAACAGTGGCTGGGCTGTCTTTCTCTGAAAACACTTTACATCTCATTTAAAAAGCTCTTCAGTTCTGAACTGAAGAAGCTTCTTGGATGAGAAGCAAAATGTCTTCAAGGAAAAAAAAAGGAAGCCCAGTTGCCTTTTGTAAAGCATCTTTGGGACAACCATGACATGGATGACTGAAAATGTCCATAGATACCTGGTTGTAAGCACAAAATAAACAGAGGCCATAAAATCAACTAATCTTAATATTATTATTAATGAACACAAAAATCTTTGGATGAGTGGGTATGTGACTTGTCTTGCCTCATAGTTACTGCTGAACCAATGGCAAAACCTCAGGTTATCTCACCTGTACACCTGCAGCATCCTGAGTGGACACATATATATCCATAGTATTATCTTCTTTTCTTGGAATGACACACACACTACTTGTTTCCAGGTAAAAATGTTCTTGACCCCCAATATGGACTTCACCTATTAAAAACAATAGTACCAGCAAGATAAATATCTGATTTCATTACTTAGTTCAAACTGGATCCTAACTTTGCCTTCCTCAGTGTGTATATCTCTCTGGCAATACAGTTTGGGAATTCTTGAAAGTTCATCAAATAACAGACCAAAAACAATAAAAGCAGAATGATAAACAGCAAAGAAATATCAAAGCAGGGAATATTTCATGCCATTATCCTAGGATTAATATTTCATTTTAGGCAAACCTTCTGATCCATAGGTGAAAAATTCACTTGTACTGAGTTTAAGCAAAATGTCAATGAACGAACTGAATCTACACTATAGAAATATACTGGGGGAGGGCGGAACTGGCGTTGCGACGATATGGCATGCAATCTTGGAGGTCTGAGATTGATGCCGATATCTTTGCTCCTGGACGGTCCAATCGGATCTAAACTGTCCCGAAGAGATGGTGAATGTAAAGAGCGCATCCTGTCGATCTCAGTCCCTGGTAGATCCAGGAGAAGCTCTTTTTGCCAGCGGCAAAAGCTGCTGAAGTTGGGACAGCTCCAAAACGAAAGAGAACGGAAAGAGAAAGTGTGCCGGTTTGGTGAGAACTTTTTCTTTATTTTAAGATTTGAAAGGACACCCCAAGGAAAAGAAAGAATCTGTAAAAGTTTTGACAGAAGTGATTAAGCGGCGATTTTAAACAGGAATGTCAAAGTAATATTTTTTTTTCTCATTGCTGGATTTTCTATACATGATTTTATATTTTGAAACTGGACTGGTTTTTTCTTCTTCCACCTATACTTTCTCTTCTTTTTGACTTTATAATATTTTAGGCTAGAGACTCCCTTTTAGTCATCTTTTTTAATATCTTTTTCCCTTTTTAATTAATTTTCATTATATTTTGTTTGGAAAAGGAGGGGGAAAGTGAAAGCAAAAGAAACTTTGTAACACTGCCAACTAGAGGCTTGGAAATATTTTATTTTATTTTTTCTTGACCAGACAAAGCTGAGAAAGAACTGAGACTTCTTTTCAAGGACATTGCCTGTTTGATAAGATAGAGAGAAGAGCACGGGAGAGTATTATTGCAGGTGCTCTTCTGGGTTTCTATCAACAACTGGAGTCTGGTGTTGAAACTTATAGAAAAAAAAGGTGATAAGACTCTGGAGAAGAGAGTTATAAATTTTAACAAAAGCCTTGGACAATCAAACAAGGTGCAGTGTGCTCTTTTTATTTTTTTTAAGCTGCGCTATTTCCTACTTTAACAAACCCCCTCCTTACTAGTTTACTTTTCGTAATAGCTATTTGGATTTTTGCCCTTTTGGAACTTGATTTTTGTCTTTCTTTTTGTCTTTTGAAGTCAAATTTTTATGTCTGCATTTTATTTTAAAGGAAAAGCTTTAGTATTAATGATTTCTTTCCTTTTTTTTAAGCGAGTAGTCTCTTTTCTTTTTTCTCTCCCTCCCTTGTATTTTTTTTTTCTCTATTTACCTTACATATTGTTTTTTATTTTTGTGGCTTTCTTTTTTTTCTTATGCATCCTTTTATACCTGAAACCTCTTAATTGGATTAAGGTGTTGAAGAACCTGAAGAACTTTTTTCCCCTCTTTTTTAGTTTCTTACTAAAAACTACTACTACTACTTACTACTTCTTCTGTTATTTTTCTGCCTTTTTCAGGATTTAACAGTTTTTTCTTTTTTGTGTGTGTTTATGCTTTTTTCTTCCATGTTTGAGTTTTTACTGCTATCTAGCCAATCGATTGGATTAAGATATACAAGAACCCGAAGAAATTATTATTATTATTATTATTTGGTTTCTTTTTTCCTACTATTTTTATTTGGAATTGCAATTGGTTATTTTACAAGTAGATTAAGGTCTAGAAGAACCTGAAGATTTTGAATTGTTTGAAATGAGTAGGAAACTAACAGCCCCTGGTTCCTCAACTTCTACTTCTTTTTCTTCACCATCTGGAGGACAATGTTCAATACAGCCACTACTACAGCAAGAAAAAGAACAGGAAAAAGTGACCCTCCAGACAATTATGCAAGGAATTCAAAATATTCAAATAAGAACAGAGAATATTGAAAAAAGAACAGAGAACATTGAAAAAAGAACAGGGAAGACTGATGAAAAGGTGGAGAACATTCAACAAATGATGATGAAGTATGATGAGAGATTCCAAAAAATTGAAGAAGATAAACAAAGAGATAAGAAGATTGGAGACATTGATAACAGATTAACTGTGGTTGAACAAGATAAAAGTGGGATGCTGAGATGGGAGATGGACAGATCAGAATTTTATCTCAGATTCCAAAACATAGAGGAAGAAAAAGGACAAAATCTAGCTGAGATAATGATAGAAATATTGGCTGAAGCTTTGGAAATAACTAAAGAGAAGATGATGGATGGAATAGATGAGGTTTATCAAGTTTTCACAAGATATGCAATGAGAAATAGCTTACCAAGAGAAGTTCACATCAGATTTACAAAGAAAGCCATTAAAACGCAAATATTGCAAGTGGCAAGAGAGAAAACATTGAAATATAAAGACAAGGAGATTGTGGTTTTGAAACAAGTACCCAGAAGAGTGAGAGAGATGAGAAGAGAATACTGATTCTTGACCAAATTGCTACTGAAAAAAGAGGTGAATTATAAATGGCTGATTCCAGAAGGTTTAATGTTCACATGGCAAGAACAGAGATACAGAATTGATTCAATTGAGAAAGCGGAATTATTTTATACAGAATTTTTCAGAGGGAAAGAGGAAGAGGCGGAAAAAGAAATTTTACTAATTGAATTCCAAGAGGACTGCCAAATGACGACTGAAAAAGAGGAAGGTGCAGTTGGTGGAAAGGAGGAAGCCAAAGGACAACGTGAACCAAGATCCACGAGAGCTGCCAAACCTAATTATAAAATATAACCATGGAAGAGAAAAAAATTGATTACAATTAATATAAATGGACTTAATTCAGCCATTAAAAGAAGGAAAACTTTCCATAAATTAGAGAAATTAAAATTTGATATAATCTGCCTACAAGAAGTACATATTAAAAAGCAATATGAACAATTGTTGATACAGCCAAAACTAGGGAAAATATTTACCTCCTTGACACAATGCAAGAAAAGAGGAGTGGTTTTATATATTAAAGAGACCATTCCAGCGAAATTGATTTATACTGATGATGATGGAAGAATACTAATGATGGAAATAATGGACAATAATATGAAAACACTCCTGATTGCAATCTATGCCCCGAATGACAAACAAGAAGAATTTTATAAAAAATTATTTATCAAAATAATTGTACTGGACTATTCTAATATAGTTATGATGGGAGATTTTAATGGAATTGTAGACAACAAACTGGACTATACAGCACAGAAAATAATAAAGCAAAACAGAAAGACTCTCCCTAAATCCTTTTTTAATATGGTAGATGAAATAAACCTAAAAGATACATGGAGAGAAAGAAATGCTAAAACTAAACAATACACCTTCTACTCAAATAGACACTTATCATGGTCCAGAATAGATATGATATGGATGTCAACAGAATTGTTAACTAATATTCAAGAAATAAATATTGAAACAAGTACTTGGGCAGATCACAATCCAATGACAATTAAATGGAAAGGACAAAGAAGAAGATCTAGATGGATGTTAAATAATACTATTTTAAAGGAAAAAGACTTCACACAGTGGATGGAGAAAGAACTGGCTTTTTCTTTAGAGAAAACAAAAAAGAAGATACATCAATTCAGAATGTATGGGATACAATGAAGGCATATGCCAGAGGCTCGATAATAGACTATACAAGGAAAAGAAATACCATGAAAAGATTAGCCTCTAAGGCATTAGAGGATGAGTATAAAGGACTTGAAAAAGAGCTACAGAAAATGCCACAGAAAAAGGACATTAAGTTAAAAATGGATATAACCAAACATAAAATGGGTCTAATAGAAAAAGAAGAATTAGCACAGAAAATTAGAGGTGCTAAACAGAATTACTTTGAAGATGCAAATAAACCAGGTAGACGGTTAGCATATAAATTGAGAAAGGAGAAAGAATCAAGGAAAATATTGCAATTAATAGATGACCAAGGCCAAGTTTGCTATGGTAGTAAAGAGAAGAAGGAAATCATACGAGACTATTATGGGAAACTATACGCACAAGAGAATATTTATGAAGAAAGAGTTAAACAGTATTTGCAGAATGCTAATTTTCCCCAGATACCTAAAGAGATTGAAACAATGTTAGAAAGCAATATAACAATGATGGAGTTAACTGAAGCACTCAAGGAGCAAAATAATGGAAAGGCACCAGGCCCAGATGGACTTCCGGCAGAATTTTATAAAACACTACAAGAATCGTTGAACCTTCCATTACTAGAAGTTATGAATGAAGTTATGTTAAAGAAGAAGATACCTAAATCATGGTCAGAAGCTTATATTACACTTGCCGCAAAAGAGGAGGCCGATCCATTACAAATCAAGAACTATAGACCTATTCCCCTACTAAATGCAGATTATAAAATTTTTGCTTCAATATTGGCAGAAAGACTTAAAAAATACTTAAACAATTTTATCCATCCTGATCAAAATGGATTTCTGCCAAAGAGACAAATTAAAGATAATATGAGAGTAATCTTGGACACTTTGGAATACTACAAGGCACATCCTGAAAAATAAATGGCTTTGATATTTCTAGATGCACAGGCATTTGATAATGTGAATTGGTGATTCATGTTATTACAACTGGAACAGATGGGCTTTGCTAAAAAAATTATTCAAGCAATAGAAGTTATATATCATAAGCAAAATAATGGAAAGGCACCAGGTAAAAAGGTAAGACAGACTCTATTGATATAAGAAAAGGAACAAGACAAGGGTGCCCACTATCACCTCTGTTGTTTGTGTTAACCTTGGAAGTGCTAAACATTAGAGAAGAAAAAGATATAAAAGGGATGAAAATTAAATAGGAAGAATTTAAGTTGCAAGCATTCGCAGATGATCTGGTTTTCATTTTAGAAGACCCACTAGAAACAGCATCAAAACTGATAGAAAAGATAGAGGCATATGGAAAAGTGGCTGGTTTGAAAATAAACAAACATAAGATAAAGATCTTGACAAAGAATATGCCATCAAGACAAAAAGAAGAACTGGCAGATCTATTGAAAATTCAGGTCACGAATAAGATTAAGTACTTGGGGATACATTTGACAGCAAGATGCAGTACACTAAAAGAGAATAATTATATCAAACTTAAGCAGCAGATAGTGTTAGATCTGGTGAAATGGGAAAATTTACAACTGTCATTAATAGGGAGAATATCAACAATCAAGATGAATATACTACCCAGAATTTTATATTTGTTCCAAACAATTCCAATTAGGCTTGGAAAAGATTACTTTGAAGATTTAAATAAAATCGTGTTGAAATATATATGGCAAGGAAAGAAAGTGAGAATAAAGCTAAAGCTTTTGCAAGATGCTAGAATAAGAGGAGGATTTGGTTTACCTAATTGGGAGTTGTACTACCAAGCTACAAATTTGATGTGGGTTAAGGAATGGATAACATTAAGAAATACTAGATTGTTGACATTAGAAGGACATGATCCGTTGTTGGGGTGGCATGCTTTTCTATGGTATAAAGGAACTAAAACACAGGGGTACTTTAGAAGACATTATATACGGGAGTCTCTGTGGTTAAACTGGGAGAAGACTAAAAGACAATGTTATTTGAAAATTCCAGTCTGGATCGACTATTGAAGCATTTTCTTATCCTATAATATATAAAAAGGAACAAACAGTTAGATATGGTAAAATATCGAATGAAAAGAGTGAACTTAAATCTATACAAAAATTAGAGGAACAAGGTATAACGATTAATTGGTTTTCATATACCCGAATACATTCAAGGTATGATAAAGACTCTAAAACAGAAGGTTTCTATGATAAACTGACTGATTTAGATAAGATTTTGACAGGTACTGATGAAAAGGTGATTAAAAAATTGTATGGATATTTATTAGAAATTAAACTAGAAGAAGAACAAGTTAAAGAAAAAATGATTGTTTGGGGGAAGAATTTTGGATATGGGATTGATCTAGAGCAGTGGTTCCCAACCTTTTTTTCACCCCGCACCCCTAAAGAAATTTCACTCGAACCTCGCACCCCCTAAAATAAATAATAAATAAAAATGCCAACATATAGCCAATATCCTATTATTTACCTGGACTTTTCTCGCCCCCCCTGGAATATCATCTCACACTCCCAGGGGGTGCGAGCACCCCAGGTTGGTAACCCCTGATTTAGAGAAATGGCAAAAAATGTGGTTTCAAAATTATAAAATGACAATGTCAACAGCATATAAAGAAAATTTGTATAAGATGTTTTACAGGTGGCATTTTCTCCCGACAAGAATAGCAAGAATGTTCAAGAATAAATTGGAAAAATGTTGGAAATGTCATCAGACACCTGGCTCATATTACCATATGTGGTGGACTTGTGCGGATGCTAAAAAATATTGGACTAAAATCCCCACATGGTTGGAAAAAATGACACAAAAGCACATAGATTTGAAAACAGAGATATTTTTATTGGGAATTTTACCTGAAATATATAGTAAAGAATTGAAATACCTGATTATAAATGTATTAACAGCGGCTAGGATTGTATTTGGTAAAAATTGGAAAAATGAGAAAATACCATCACAGGAGGAAATCATTAAGAAAATATTGGAATGTGCTGAAATGAGTAGATTGACATTTGAAATTAGAGAACAAGATGATAAACAATTTTATAAAATCTGGGATCTATTCTATCAATGGTTAGAAAATGAAACATGGTAATGAAATATGTAGATTCTTAGAAAATAATAAATATATAAAGATGTATTCTTTTCTTATTACATCTACAAAATGATTGTAGGATAATATGAACTGTCACAAAACAATTTAAGTAAAATATGATTATTTCATGAAACATGAATGAATAGAAATACACCGCTTATCACTGGGACTTCATGGTTATTCAGGACTGATACTTCTTACCTTCAATAATTTTGTCCACAGTCTGAAATGCTTTTTCCACATCTCCTCTTTCAATTTTTTTATCTTTTGCTAAGAAGGAGTCATGATTAATTGCTTCCTGAAACAGAGAAGGAAATTTTGAGACCATGTTCTAGAACTCAGAAGATAATACAGAATTAATGTATCACATTTTGTCTCGGTACAATTGCATTGATGTTACTCTGGTTAAGAAATTGTCTCATTGCAAATATGTACACAATTGGCTTCTTCTCAGTTCATGAAATAGCTGATCATTAAAATAAAATAAAATACCTGTCATGAAAAATAAAGAAACATTTCCCAAACTGTATTATTTCATATTGGCCAAAGGTAGGGACATTACCTGTGTGCTGTGAGTAGCACTCAGCTCCTAATTCTTATTCTGTAAAGATGCTCATTCAGTTTCATGTGTATAAATGGGAAACCTATTTCAGATGCGCGTATGGTATAGCATACTGGCTTTGTTGAGTTGTACTATCTTTATGTGAGCTAAAGTATCTCTATCTTTCTTACATCATCAAGAAAGCAATGCCTGCCCCTTCTTAGGGATGCTTGGTGAATGTCTGATCCACACTGCCTGGATTAATGTTATTTGAAATTAAATGGCAAGGTTCTGAATGCCGAACTCTGATTGTCTCGGAGTCCTGACTCACTTGGGTTTGTCAATCGGAACCTTGACATTAAAATTATCTTCCAATTTATACTTGTGTAATTTTTAAGATGAGGTCTTACTCAATTACAAAATACATTTAAAACACATCTCTTTCAAACAAATATCCAAATATGCATACAGGATTTTTTGATCTACAATACTTGTATTGTGCGAAAAAGTGTGCTTATAAATATACTTTTTTCTATTTTTAAATTATACAAAAACAATAGAAGCAACCAGAATTGCATATGTCAAAATGAGGCAGGCTGAATATATATGATTTGACTGTTTTGGGGTTGAATTAGGAGTCATGTCTTTGAGCAACTGCTGAATACAGATCAGAGATTTTTTCATTTGGAAAAACCTTAAAATTGGGGAGATAAAATTGGGATGTGAGAGAAGGGATGAAGCTTCCCTAAAACCCATGGTGCAGATGGGAAACCTACAGAGGATTCCTGTATCTGCTCTTGTTAGCACATGAAAAATAAGCCCCTGATGTATCAGTTAAACACAATCTATTTTAGGTTCATCTCCGCTTTACTGGGCAAACAATAGATAAATAATAAAGGTGTCATAGAGTTCTTCTCTTCTTCTTTCTCTGTTCTTTTTGATTTGATTCTTTGTTGCAACAGACATTTCTCAAAAATGTGTAGAGAGACTTGCAAAAAGAAAAGAGCACTCCAAATAATTAAAGAATGGGAATAGCTTCCTGTTCGAAAAGGGAAAGCACTTTGAAGTTTTTAGTTTTAAAAAGCAAATTAATGGAGGAAGGGATGTCAGAATTAAATAAATGTTGTTTTCTGCTCTCATAATACTCTATTCTTGTGCAGTTGATTAGCAGTAGCTTAAAGACTAATATACAAGCCAGGATTAATGTTCAAATTCACTTAGCAATGGCAGCGAAGGCCCGCCTCCTAAGACTTGCCAAATGTAAGTCTCTAGCAGGTGAGATAAGTGTTAAGTGAATCACATGGTTGTTAGGTGAATCACATGGTCTTTCCATGAATCCAGCTTCCCTAATTGATGTCCCCCCCCCCTTTTTTTGCCAGACACTAGTAAATGGGAAACCAATTAGAAACCAGCAAAAAAGGTTCAAAATCACAATCACATGATTGTGGGGCACTGCAACTGGTCATAAATGTGAGCAGATTGCCAAGCACCCAAATTGCAATCATGTGAACCCGGAGATGTTACAATGGTCTTAGTACAGTTCATAAAGCCTTTTCTCCAAAGGCTGTTGTAACTTTGAACCATTGTTAAATAAACAGTTGTAAGTTGAGGTCAAACTGTAGTTCAATCTCGAGGTGACTAGGACATAACTAACTGTAAGTAGGGCCTCCCAGTCTAGGAACAAGTGCAACCGGAACACAACATTGAAGCTGTGCAAAGGCCTTCATAGCCACAATTGCCTCCTGCTCTTTGAGCAAGAGTCATGAGCCGGTTCCCTGATTGTGCAGTGGGTCTATCTGCGAGAGTGCAACCTGATCCAACACAAGATGGCATAGTCCTAAAACTGGCAGGCCCCCGAAACCCAAAACCACTCTATCTTGCCAGGGTTCTGCTGAAGCCTGTTGCTTCCCATTCAGATCCTCACAGCCTGCAGACACTGGGATAAGATGTTCCTTATCCCAGTGTCTGCAGGTCCATCAGTCACCAGGGATGGGGGGGGCAGACCAATCTAATGGGTCCAACTTCACTGCAGTGGATAATAGCATTAAAACATCTCATGGAAATCAGAGTGTGATCAGACCATGACAAAAGCAATAGCAAGAGTTCCCCCAATTTTAGATCATACAGCCATTGCTCCAACATGTTCACCAGATGTGAAGTGTGACCACTACTCTATGTCAGGCTCTGGATTATCTGAGAAGGCTCATGGCCATCATGGTGGTTCTGAACTCAGTCCACCTCAGACTCCACTCCTAGAGAAGATAGATTGAAGTCCCCCAGAATCATAAGACTGGGCGACTGACTCCATTGCCAAACCCAGAATGGAACAAAGAGTCTAGGCAGGGAGGTTGCTGTGCAGTAGTAAGACTGATAAAACAGCAACAAGCTCAACCGATTCCTAGAGCCCAACTTAATGAACACAGTTTCATATTCAGTGACCTGTGGTGCATCGCTCCTTAAAGCTATAAGAGAATCCTGGATGACAATCAGAACACCTCCACCCAGGGGTGGGATTCAAATTTTTTAACAACTGGTTATGTGGGTGTGGTTTAGTTGGTGGGCATGGCTTGGTGGTCATGTTATTGGCTGGGCATGGTCAACTCAATATCACTCACATCGAGGCACGCATCTCCTCACCTGGCCTCATGACTGCAACAGTCGTAAGTGTGAAAAATGGTCATAAGTCACTTTTTTCAGTGCTATTGTAACTTTGAATGGTCCCTCCACACAAGCAAAGTACCATCAAAGGAGGGGGGAAAAAAAACTCCAGAGAAGTTCCAGAGACAGGAAGTCTAGTCCTGCCAGGAACATAATAAGGGTTAACAGAGAGGCAGTTTCTGTAAGCAACACCAGAATGTTTCCTTCCTGCCTTCCTTACAGGATTAGGCCAGTACTTTCTTCTAACAACCGGTTCTCCAAACTGCTTAGAATGTTAACAACCAGTTCTAGCGAATAGGTGAGAACTGGTAGAATCCCACCCCTGCCTCCACCCATGCCCAGAGTCTTGACTGATGCGGCACCTGAAACCCAGTTTGGATATATCTTTGAAAGCAACTGAGGGAGACCACATTGCAGACAGCTTGGCATTGAAAAGCAGTGGTCAAAAAACAGCATCACTGCAGGTTTGCTGATAGGCTATGGGGGCTGTGATCTTAGTTAAACAGTTAAGGCAAATAGTCACCAAAATACTAAAAGTTTCCCAAATGTTTACCTCAATTGTCAGAATCACTTCCAGATCTTGATAGTCAATCTTTACTTTTTTTGCAGCTTGTTTTGCACACTCAAAGGATGTTGCGACGACACCACAAATAATATGCCCAATGAATATTACCTGCACGAAAACCCAAACCATAGAGACTGCATGACTTTTGAATACAATACAGTTTATCTCTATAAATGTGTAGAACATATTTTTCGCCCCCTTCCCATAGATCTTGGGCACCCCTAACATTCTCCTGAAGAGTTGTGTGGAAATCTTTGACTGCTCCTATGGGAGAGGGAGTGCTCAAATCAATAGTTTTTCTCCTTGCTTGATTTGTTAGTTTGGTGGTGATGATGATGTTATCCATTCAGTCATGTCTGAGTCTTGGCAATTCTATGCACCAGGTCTGTCCATAACTTCTTGCACTGTTTCTTTGAGTTTTTGTATGCTCTATCTGATGTTATCTCATAGGGGGCGTGCATAAGCACGCTAATCGTGCCTACCATTCCTGTCCTATTGTCTTTTTTTATTTTTCTTATACGTATCCATCTCATGTATTCAAAACTATGTTT
The DNA here is from genome assembly GCF_049901715.1 of Pseudonaja textilis. Taxonomy (NCBI): domain Eukaryota; kingdom Metazoa; phylum Chordata; class Lepidosauria; order Squamata; family Elapidae; genus Pseudonaja; species Pseudonaja textilis. Next base: position 171,635,349 of record NC_141990.1, read on the forward strand.
ATACTTATACCTGTTATCTTGTAAGTGGTTGACAAATCAAATAAATAAATAAATAAAATAAATTTGGCAGTCTAGCTTCCTTTTACCACTAACTCTTCACAACACAATTGCTTTCTCCAGTGAATTCTCCCACATGACACAGTAAAAATAAGTGAGACACAGTTTTGTGATTTTTCTTTCTAGTGCCATGGTGTTATTGTGCTTCAGTAGTTGCTTGTGGGTCACCTTTGCTGTCTGAGGAATACACAGAAGCCTTCTCCAGCACCACAACTCAAATAAGCTAATTTTCTTTCTGTCTTGCTTACAGGTAGCTACTGGAAACACAATAGAGTGGACTAACCTACATTTGGTTGCCAGGCTGATTGCCAGGCTTTTCCATATTCGGCTCATGTTCATCATTGCTATGTGACCCATTGCAATCAAACATTTTATTTCTGCGCTGCGTTCACCACTTTGAGCGAATTGCAACCCTAGGAAACAGAATTTTTCCAAACATTCTATCTCTTTACAATCAATTTCCATTTTGACATTTTTGATGTTCAGGAAGAGACCAAAATTCTCACTTTCTTCTTTGATCTCCTTGATCAGATGTTCCAGGCCTTCTTTGTTTTTTTATAGGAGACTTGTATTGTCAGGATATCGAAAATTGTTGATGTTTCTTCTTCATATTGGTTGGAACCCTGACACCTCCAATCTTTACCCAGATTATTGATTCTTAGAAATCTAGCTTCCTCATGATCATGTCAACATACAGATTCAATAAGAAAGGGGAAAGAATGCAACCTTGTCATTCCTTTCTCTATCTTAAACCAATCGGAGTCTCCATAGGATATTTGCGGAGTGACTTCCTGATTTGTGATTTTGCCAAGTTGATCAGATGTGCTGGTATCCCCAGGTCTTGTAGGGCTTTCCATAGCTTCCCATGATCAACACAATAGAAGTCTTGTAGTCGATGAAGCACATATAAATGATATTTTGATAGTCACAAAAAATTTCCATGTTAGCTTATTTCACCAAAATCAATAATTTCCATTATTCTAAAAGGTTGAGCAAGCAGGATACAGGTAGTCCTCTACTTACAACCATTTATTTAGTGATCATTCGAAGTATCAATGCAACTTTAAAAAGTGACATATGACCAGTTTGCACACGTGCAACTGTTGCAGCATTCCCAAGGTCATGTGATGATCAAAATTCAGATCCTTGGCAACTGGCATGTATCTATGAGAATTGCACTATCCTGGAATCATGTGATTACCATTTCTAATCTTCTTAGCTGGCTCCTGACAGCTGGCTCCTGACAAGCAAAGTCAATCAAGGAAACCAGATTTGCTGCATTATTCACTTAGCAACTGCAGTGATTCACTTAAGAACTGTGGCAAAGAGGTCATAAAATGGGACAATACTCACTTAAGAACTGCCTTGCTTCATAATGGAAATTTTGAGCTCAATTGCTGTTGTAAACTGAGGACTACCTGTAATTATAAATCTGTATCTTGGGTAAAGAAACCCTAGAACAGGAAGAAACTCCTATACTAACTAATATTGGCATAAGTTGTGCATAAAGCTTGTTTCAGGATTCCAGCGATTGCCCTAATTAAATCATGAGCCTTGAGCCAAGCATCAAAAGAACTGAGAAGATTTATTAGGAGCAGCCTTCCTATGCCTGTTTTAGAGTTGCCAGCTAGACTGTTACATGGAAATAAAATATCAAAAAAGAATTACTTCATCGTTTGCAAACACATCCTCTTTGCCATCACCATTTTTCCCTGGAATGTCTCGAGCTGTTACTACATCAACCACACCTGGTTGTTTCAAGGCTTCTGATAAATCAATGGCCCTGGAAAAAAAAGAAGAAATATGTCCCATTCAGCTCAGTCCAAGGAATTGGTTAGATGATGTCTCTAATGTACAGTACATAGAGTACTTGTTTTGTGACCTAGTAAAGATCAATGATAAAAATTGGGTACATATTTTTCTTTATCTATCATTCCAAGCAATTTAAGACTATACCAGGTAGTCTACAAATTGTCTTCGGGCTCCAGTTTCTGATTTTACCCAGTTAACAATAAACAAACAGTGCCCTAATTGAGACTGAGCCTGTTGTTCAAAGGGAAGAAATCATTAAAATGCCTTTCAAAATGAGCTAAGAGATAGCAACTAGCCCAAAGTCACCGAACTGGCTTTGTGCCCGAGGTGGTAATAGAACACAGAAACTCCAAATTCATTTTCCAAATTCATTCTCACATTTTGATATACTAATAAAAAAATGATGCGTGTATGTGGCATAGATTATATCAGAGATTTTATTTTATACTATTTAGTCTTTTGAAATGAGACACTTATGTACTGCTGAAAACTTCAAATATGCAATGTTTAGAAATTTTGTAACATTTCTTTTTTTCTGTTTCATTTACAGTTTCTTGTATTTTTTATTTCCCTTTTTTCTTTTTGTGTATCATTTTGTAAAACTAATTATGAAATAAAATAAACAAACATTGGAAGTAGGGAAAAGACAAGGAAACCTGTAAAAATTAAGAATGGATTTTTTGTGAGATGAATATGGTGAACAAGAAAATCTAGCCTGCAAATTGTTTTGTACTCTTATTTTAAAGAATTGGATCCTGAACATCTCTCTTTTCATTTACTTTTTATTTATAACCTTCACTTTTGACCCTGACCACAGATAAACTTAAAACTTTTAAACGGATTTAAAGTGTGTTCTGAACCTGTGGAAATATGGCCCCAAATACACATTTCTCATGCCTCTTCTTTCATGTTACTTACAGAATTTTGGCATGGGCCCGTGTGCTGGTCACCACTGCCATGTACAGTTGCCCTTCTGCTGGTTCCATGTCATCAACATAGACAGCTTCACCAGTGGCATGCTTAATACCAGACTCATGCTTGATGGGACGTCCCACAGGGTCCTGAGGAGGCTGTTGAGGATCTATATCCTGTCACATAATAGGAAGTCACTGAAACTATTGAAAAATGGCATTTATAAACCCCTTTCTATTTTTTTCCTGAGAAAAAAGTTACATTTCTACTTATTTTAGAGTTCCTTATTTTTGTGAACCAATAACCACATGTGAGTTAGTGAGAACGTAAATGCATTGTTACAAAATGGTTCAAACAGTCACAATACCCACATATACAGAACCTACAACCACCGGACTGTAGGTTCACCCCATTTTCTTTTCTAAGAATGCCTCTGGCATCTATGTGGGCCTGAGAGGCATTGTTGCAAATGTAGATTACAACTGGGACTGCACTTTGTTTTGCAATATTTCCCCATCCCACTCATGTTTTGAAAACAGAAATATTTTTTAAAAATAAGACTAAGTAAAGCAGATAATTTGATAGGCATCAATGTGTGTGTTGGAAGGATCATTGTCACTTGCAAAGACCTCATTGCAAAGACCTCATTGGGCACCTACATCAAATATTGTCTGACTATTATGTATGTAACTTGGAAAATATTCCCAGTAATAGCAGAAAGCCCAGATTTCTAGAGCAAGAGCAAAATACCCTCACCTTCAAGAACTAGGTGAGTAATTAGCCAAGCCACAAATTCCCCTTCCCATTTTTGTAGGATCATTTCTGTTAACTGATTGAGATATTCTTGGCTATTTAGATAAACATATTTTTTATCTACACCTAACTCTCTTTAAAACTGACTTCACTGACCTGGTATACTTGCATGCCCTTTGGTGGTGTATCACAGAATTCACCTAAAGCATTCATGCATTCCTTCGGTAAATTAGGATAGTTGTCTGGAAACTGTAGGAAGTTAGGAATTCATTTAATATATTATACCAATATTTCAAAACTGATTTTGCTAGAGGGAAATCCAAAGTCAAAAGAGTACTGTTATATTCATTGTAATATTAACAATCATTTAGCATTATAAAAATCAACTTATTTTATCTCTTCTAGCTTCACTAAGTAGTGTTTTATTTGTGGTAGAGAATGGAAAGAACATTGTGAGTTGTCTATTTATATTTTAGATTCAAATTTACCATTAATCAAATTTAAATTCTAAACTGGAAGGAGTTGATACAACACCATATCATAAAGTACGATGTGAAATTAGCTTGTATCCCAAGTTCAGATTAACCACAATATGCCTAGAATCAGACAATAGTGCAAAATCAGAAGAGCTTCCTGATCAGAGGTGGTATTTAGCAGGTTCTGACCAGTTCTGGAGAACTGGTAGCAGAAATTTTGAGTAGTTTGGAGAACTGGCAAACATTACCTCTAACTGGAGATTTTACAGTATCCTTCCCCTGCCACGCCCACCAAGCCTCGCCCACAGAACCAGTAGTGAAAAAAAATTGAATCCCACCACTGTTCTTGATGTATTATAGCAGAATATTATGATTTTAATTTACAGTAGTGTCATTTAAGACTCTGGAAATTATATTGGCTAAAACAATTAATGCAACTAAAAGAATACATAAATCAAATTTTAGTTTATTCCAATCTAGTTCTATTCAATTAACCATGTTAACAAAATATTTCCTAATAGATTATTTTTTTATATATGGATATGTTTTAGAGTAGAAATCTGGAGTCAAAGGACAGATATATATGCTTATGAAAGTCTATGCTTATTTTCATAACTATATGTAGTAACCTGATGTCAGTCTATGTGCAAGCATGGTAAATAATTACTATCAGAAAGCATAGCATCTGCTGAGACATAAGTCTAATTTATACAGCTGTTCTTGGTGAAAGCTTCCTAGGATTACCCCCATATCTGAGCTGTTCAAATTCAGACAATGACTAGATGGCAGTAGAGTTACAATTTTCTATATCCCCATTATAGTCCTAAATATTTCTGTGTAAATTTAACTGATGAAGTTAAATTTTTATTGGTTTCATTTCTATTCTTAGCCACTATGGATGTCTATATCATCAAATTGCTGATACAAAAAATGCTGTTTTATCAAATTATTGATGCATTTTGATATTTGATAAACATTGATTATTTTGTGAAGGTAAACCTTTTAATAGTTAATGTAGACAGGCCCATCTGATTTTAAAATTACAATAAGAAAGTCTGGTTGAAAAGATGGCAGTCCTAGCGCACACCTTTTACAGAGCTTGCTTATAAAGGAAAATGTGAGCAGCCAGTCCCAGGCCGCCAGCGATCTACACAAGGCAATTTTATCATCGAAATAGCTTTGGAAAAAACGTTTGGGTGTACAGAAAGTCTATTATTTACCATATTTTTTAAATCATGTAGCACTTTCAGATAGAATCGGAAGAAGAAACTGATGAGCATAGTGCGTCTGTATTCTACTTTTCCACCAGGTGCAGAGGGAGAGAGTGTGATTTCTTCAAGAATTAACTGGCAAGCTTCATTCAGCATCTGTTCATTCCAGTTTCTGGGAGGGAAAAGTCATAAATCAAGCATGCTTAGATGAGCAAAGTGCAGAAGGGAAAATTTAAACGAGCAGCAATAAGCCCCTCCAAATACAGGAAGTCCTTGACTTACAGCAGTTCATTTAATGACCGTTCAAAGTAACAACTGCACTGAAAAAAATGACTTATGACCATTTTTCACACTTATGACCAGTGCAGCATCCCCACGGTCATGTGATAAAAATTCAGATGTTTGGCAATTTATGATGGTTGCAGTATCCCAGGATCATGTGATCACTTTTTGTGACCTTCTGACAAGCAAAATTAAGGAAAAAGCCAGATTCCCGTAACAACTGTATTACTAACTAAACAACTACAGTGATTCACTTAAGGCAAGAGAGGTCGTAAAATGGGGCAAGACCCACTTAACAAATATCTTGCTTAACCACTAAAATTTTGGGCTCAATTGAGGTCGTAAGTTGAGGACTACCTGTACAATCATGCACTGTAACCTCACTGCTTACATCATTGTTGACAGTTGTAGCAATACTATTGAATATTGCAATGACAAATTCAAGATTTACACAATAAACTTTTTGAGAATGCGGAGCTAATTCTGTGCTTTTATTTTGGGATAATTATTAGCATACATAAAGTTAGTAATATGACACTGTCCTCCTATGGAAATCTCTAGCTATTGTGTCAGTGCAGGGGTGGGATCCGACAGGGTTAACTACCGGTTCAGTGATTTACGAGTTTTGGTGATTTATGATGTGCTTTCCTGCATGCTGTGGGCACGTGCCTGTAAATCGTCATCAGCACGCTGTGTGCAGAGAAGCAGCCTTTGAAAAAGCCCCTTTTTCTTGCTTTTTAAACTGCAGCTGTGCCTCACACAGCAGCTGAAGTTTAAAAAAACAGGAAATAAAGGTCAGGTAAGAGCCCGGGCGGCAGGTGGGCAAAAACATCAGCAGACATAGACCCAGTTCTATGTCTGCTGATGTTCAGAGCTACCGGTTCTACAGAGGTGAACAGTGAGTGTTCTGAAACAGATCTGGGAAATGTACAGGAAACATCAGCCAAACATTTAGATTGGATTTGGATTTTTTACCCAAGGACTTGGGATAGGCAGATTATAATACTTGAATTATTATTACATAAAACCATGTGAAATTACAGCTACTACTTTTGCTATTATTAAAATTATTGGATGTTCAAATTTACTCCTTTCTTGCAACCTCTTAAATCTGTCCAAAAAAGTTGAAGAATCTTCAGGAGGACCTTAGGGCAACACAGAGAGTTCAGAAGGAAGAAAACAAGAAGCCACCCCACTGGAGAAGGAACATTTCTCTTTCATATTAGATGGGGCTTCATCACAATTTCATTAACCCATGTTCTCTGAGTCCTCTGTGTAAATAATAAATAGTATCATTGACTTATACCTTCCAATGAGCTTCTGGCAGGAATTCCGTGCACTCACAGTTGTACAATCAATGCCTCCGTATAAAATAGTTAGATCCTGAATGACATCTGTGCCTGATTGGAAAAGGACTTTCATTGCAGAATTTGTCACCGAGAGTGCATTTCTTCTACGATCTGCCTGTCGGAAGGCTGATATAAATTCATTCTGGCAGAAGGAAGAAAGAGAATTTTACATACTCAAATGCTCTTTCTCTTTCTTTCTTTCTTTCTTTCTTTCTTTCTTTCTTTATTTATTTATTTAGTTCACATGTGAAAAAAATGCCTATCTTGAAAACATCTGCCTATGAAAGAAACAGAGCCAAGCGATATGTGGCATAATTAATGCTTTTAAACAAGAAAATGTCACCAAGACATTGAGCCAAACTACTAATATTATAGTCCTATGAATAGCATTACTTTAACCCACCTAACCTCCACCCCATCCCTCCAGAATTTCTCCTCCATCCAAACCTTGTACAGTTTCAACTTGTACTCTGAATAATGAGAGGAACAGTTTTCTAAAATATTTGGGTTATGTATGCTAGTATAGTGAAAAGGAAAAGAGATAAAAATCTCAATATGGGCTGGACAAAGTATACCACAATGTGTGATTAGTTCTCAACACTGTGCATGCTAGTTTTTTCACAGGCCATGTGATCAGAGATGGAGAAAAATGCATGGACTTACTTCCTTTGAGAATGGAATAAAAACAGAGACAACAACTTCATTTTTAAAAAGGTCTGCTTGAGGCATTCGTTCAAGGAATTCATCATTTAGTGGAATCTTCCGTGTACCATCTGATAGAGGAAGTAATGATTTTGAGAGAAAGTGCTCTGTCAGATCACACAAAAGAGAAAAATACTGATATGCCCAAGAGAAGCATTTACGCAGGCAATGAATTATTCTATCATTTTGAATAATTTTTCACATTTGTACGACTGCTGACAATGAATAATTCTATTTTTTCCAAATTTGTTGGCCGTGATCTCTGATTCCCACTGACACTGTACCCAGAGTTTTCTATGTCCCAATCTACTGCATATGCCTGCAGGAATGGAGATTCTTGGGGAAAAATACTCCCCTGTTAGAGTTCTTCCAGCAGGGACCAGCACTTTGAAGAAATAATTGAATAATGAAGTAGAGCTGCCGGAAATAAGTTTTTAATGACAAGGAACCAAGATGAGTGACATTCAGCAAGGCTTCTTGGCTAGCTAGAAAGATTGACGTTCAAACATGAGTTTACAAACCCTTTCTGAGTTTTGGTCTAAAAGTAGTTTTTGGTGAAGTTTAATTCTGTGCTTGGTGACGTTTAATCCTGTGTTTATTGATGGGATAATTTTCCCTATTCGGCTTTGTTTGGAAGGAAAAAGGTTAATCTCTGTTCCTGAAAAGAAACTGGGTTGAGAAATCTGGCTAGTTCCTGTGTCTACTTGTTCTGGTAATTGGTTTAATAAGCAACAGCTACTGTTGTGATTTAATTATTTGTATTGTGTTTGATTTTTTTCCTGCCTCATAGTTTCTTTTTCTATTTGGGGAGGGGGTCTTCCTCACTGCTTTAAAGGTTCTTGGCACTGTCGTTTTGGGCTGTATTTCCAAGAGGCAGGATACAAGCTTGGCACTGTTTTTTTACTGCCTTTTGGGGGCATGTGATCTTTCCTTAAATCTGGATGATTTCCTTGCGAGGTGAGTGAGATTAGGTGTTGTTGTTAAGTGGTGCAAATTGATCTAAGGATTGCTTCTCCTGGGTGTGCTCTTTCTGGAGAGCTTAAATGACCTCTCTGTTAAAGGGTTTCACTTTATGAACAAGAGTTGGCTGCTGATAGTTATCATTGCATTTTAACTATTTTAATTCCTCAAGATGTTCTGGCACCCTGCCTGATTTGTAACTCCAGCTTGCAGATATTTTTAATCTAATGATTGGTATTTAGGGCAGCTTTTTGCAAGCAAAGAAGGTTTTTGTATTTTTGTACAGGTAAGCCTTGACTTATAACAGTTCATTTAGTGACCATTCAAAGTTACAATGGCACTGAAAAAAGTGACTTATGACTGTTTTTCACACTTACGACCGTTGCAGCATTCCCATGGTCACAAGAGGCCAGGGGAGGAGAAGCGCCCTTCAATGTGAGTGATGTCAAGTTGGCCACACCCACCCAGTCACATGGCCACCTAGCCACGCCCATCAAGCCATGCCCACAGAACCAGTTGTTAAAAAATTTGATCCCATCCCTGAAGCAAAGTACATTTCTGAAGTGCAAAGTCTCCCCTCCCCTTTCCTTCCATCCTCTTCACTGTTTAGGAATTGTTGCTATTTGCAGCATCTGGGAAAGACTGAGACCAATTAAGCATGCTTTAATTTATTTCTAGAATTTAAAATGTGAGAGGTCACTAGTAACACTTATAATATTTATAATTACAATATTACCCCATAATCTTATGGGAATATACCAGCCTTTCCATATATCAGGTGCCCTCTAAGTTTGCTGGGACTAGAACGTCAGAATTCACAGCTAGTATGGCTGTTGGCTCAACACAGATGGGGCTCACAAGATTAGGCAGTCTAGTTTGCACACCGCATAAATACAAATATCAGGATGCTTTATATTTACCTTCTGATGCCAAATAGAGAATAGCTTTCCCAGCTGCCAGGACAGGGTTCAAATCCCAGGTGGATCCTCTGCTTACAATGTGTCCTCCTAAAGACTGAGGGATAAGGCTTATTTGCTTCTTGCCCACATCTCCATACAGATTTGAAATACAATGATAAGAAAATAGAGGTCTTTTTTATTCATAGAGTATCAAGTTAGTCAAGTAACCTTATTCAACATATAACATATGACAGCAATTTTAGCCTTGTTCAATAATAATAGCAATTTTCAAATGTTGGCAGTAAAATCTTGTATTTCTGTATTCAGAAGTCCCACTGAATTCAAAGGGATCTGTTAATGCAAATGTCTCCTACATTATAGCTGAAAATTACTGCAACATATTCAATAAAAATTACCTCATCTCTACTGTCTAGATTATTTTTATTCATATTGTAACTTTTCCCATTATATTTATTTAAGTAAATGCTTTGTAACATTCTCTTGTATATTGATAATTTTATAGGAGAGCCTGCTGGGAGGATGTTATGAAAACTGTGATAATGGAGTTTTCCCCTTTTATATATTTCTATATAATGTTGCAATGCAAGTACAAAATGGCTGAAGTTGTATTGTGATGTCACAATGCACGTTTTATCATTTGAGGTTAGGAATAATATCAGTCTTGTGTCTCATGAATACTGAATTGGCTTGTATAGCTTGCCAATCAATGAATCACTCAAGAATTCTTCTTTAATTCTTAAAAGAAAAGACCTGTAAAAAACAATTACCATTTGAATTTCAATTGCTAGATTGGGGTTTCTTGGTTGGGGCCAGGGGTGGGATGCTACCAGATCAGCCCAGTTCTATAGAACCTGTAGCTGCAAAGAGCAGCTGACACTGAATCGGTTCAGTGTTTGGCCCACCTGCCTGCCCGGGCTCTAGGCTGTCCTTAATTTCCTGCTTTTCTCTCCTTAGCTGCTTTGTGTGGCAGAGCTGAGATTGAAAAAGCAGGAAACAAGAGGATTTTCAAACGCTGCACACCTGAGCACAGTGCTTGTCAGCTGTCCAGGTGGCACAGCTGATTATTTCTTGCAAATGCTGCACACACACATTATGATTGTCTGCAGTTTGGAGAACCAGCAAATTGCTCCACTGGCTAGCCTCTCCCCTCCCTGCTCACTCACTCCTTACCTGGCATGTGAGCCATCCAACTTGCCTGGCTTGGTAAGTTGCTATTTTTTCTTTTTTTCTCCCAACCATCAGCTGTTCTGCTCTGCCAGGAGATTTAGATTAGCCAGAAAGCAGGAAATCCTTGGATTTCTTGCTTTCTAGCTAATGTAAAAGCATAGCCTGCGTGTGCGTGCCGCGCGTATGCCTGTAAATCGTCATCAGCACACTGCATGCAGAGAAGCAGCCTTGAAGCAGCCCTTTTTCCCTGCTATTTTAACTGCAGCTGTGCCTTGTTCAGCAGCTGAAGTTGAAAAATCAGGAAATAAAGATCAGGTAAGAGCCAGGGCGGGTGGATGGGCAAAAACATCAGCAGACATAGAACCGGTTCTATGTCTGCTGCTCTTCAGAGCTACCGGTTCTACAGAGGTGGACAGAACCCACCCCTGCTTAGGACTGAAGCTTTTCAGTGCAGACTCAGGTAGCCAATTGCAGATAGATCTCTAAGTGAATCTGTGATTCTGTGAGCAATCAATCTGCCTGCTTGCTTGGCCTGCTTTTGGGTAAAAGTTGCTCTTTTTTTAAAAAGAGCAATCCATGGTGGATTGTGAGTTAATTTTGTGAGTTTGCTTGCTAGCAAATGTTACGAGGTTGCTTGCAAGCAAATTTTATGTGACAGATTCAGGTAGCCGATTGCAGATAGAGAGATCTCTAAGGGTGATTCTGTGAGAACTCAATCTGCCTGCCTGCTTTGCCTGCTTTTGGGTAAAAGTTGCTCTTTTTTATAAAAAAAATCAATATTTACATAAATATTTATAATATTTACATACAAGCCATGCCCAGCCAGTCACATGACCACCAAACCACACCCACAAATTAGGCCACATTCACAGAAATGTTGTTAAGAAATTTGATTCCCACCCCTGGTTGGAGTCAATAAATGGACTTGTAAATCTCTAAGCTAGATATCAGAACAACACATGGATTGAATATGGGAATGGGTACTTTCCTGCTAGTGGATTTTTTTCTATAGGTTGTGGAAGAAAAATATTACATAGATATTTCTCTTCTCACAATTGCCTGCCACCTTTTGACAGGTAGTCCATGCTAGATTGCTAGAAATAGATGAATCCTGCTCTTATATTCTCTGGAGATGATAGGCTGGGGAATAGCTTGTGGAGACGTGTAGAGCTAATGAGATGAAAGATGTGCATATTGGGAATGAAAATCATGTAGAAAACACACAGCCAGGCTTCTGATTTGTTCTCCAGCCAGAGTCCTCAGTTGCTTCAAGAGGGTGCAGTAAATCTTGGTCTTCTCCATTGGGAGCTCTGAGACAATGCTTAATAGTAAGTCTCTCAACTGGGCAAAGCGGGTGGCTGCTCCTATTAGTATGCCTGAAATCAAAGAATTTTCAAAGAACATGATTAATAGGAAAATTAGAAACAATAACAGTAACAATAACAATGCAAAGTGTCAGCTGAAAAAGAGAGAGAGAGAGAGAGGCAGGCAGGCAGACAGGCAGGCAGGCAGGCAGATTTACAGTCTCAACTAACAGTCATATTTCTGTGCCGTCATTACATTGGATGCAATGTGATATGCAGCCTTTACAATGGAATAACAAGTAAAGCCTACTCTGCTAAAGAACGATTATGAGAGAACATGATATTTACGTGGGCATGCAACTACTCATAGTGGGTCAGGCTGGGCATGCCTCGTCTACAGCAGAGGAAAAAGAAGTCAGAAGTCAGCTGGGAGCAGTAGGCCAGTGGAGTGCATAGAATATCAGGGGCATTGGGGGATGTGTGCTGCAGCACTGTGGTAGCTGACCATGGGGTTAGACTTCAGATGACAGTCCTCAAGAGTGCCAGGAACACTACAGCAGAAGTAACGGCCAGGGGATGGTGGCAGCCAGCTGAAACTGCAGAAGGCTCCAGGTCTTTACTTCAGACCCAGCACTGCAGGTGCTACCACCACCACTGAGGAGTGCGCTTTGCAGGGATGGGGAATGGGCAGGAGGGGGAATTGAAATTCCCCTGTGGTCATAAGTGCAAGTGGGCAGCTAAGCATCAGAATTTTGATCAAGGGATTACAGGGGAATTACAACAGCTGTGACTTTGGGGATCAGGCCATTCATTCAGCACCACCATAACTTTGAATGGCTACTGAATGAACAGTCATTAAGCAAAGACCACCTATACATTTAAAACCTTTCTTTATTCGAAGACCTTCTGCAGTTCTTTGGCAAGGAGCTCACTTATTATTGCCATTTGTGCATGCTAGACACTGTTTAGCCACTGTCTCATTTAACAATCATTCCTAATTAGAGTGGTGATGAAAAAAGTAACATAACCGATCCTCACATTTACAACATTTGCAGATCTGTAAAGTTAAAAAAAGCTAAAGTAATATCATAAGCATAGTCATGGTTTCACTCAGTGACCACCTTACTTAATGATCATGTTACCAGTTCCAATTATGGTCACTAAATTAGGACCACGTGAAAATTATATCACTTTTGCCCCTTATTTGAAATGGACATGTTTCACAATAGAAATGTACCGTTCTCTTCAATGCTGGTGACATGCAGTTCTGGAACCCTTATAGGATGGAGGAAAATGGGATAATAAACTTCCAGAAGTTTCCTATCAAGCCCTAATGGGGAGAAAATTAGAATCAGAGGCAAAACCAAAATTAGAAAGAGAAGGCAAAAACAAATCCTTGGCAGCAGAAACAGTCTATGCAAATGTTTGCTATGCAGAGTAGCTGCCAGATGAACCTGTAATGGGTTCTGGAGACAACCAGAAGTAACATATATGGGCATATAAACTTTTGAGAGAAAAGTAATGAGCATGTAAGTACATAATAAGCCTGAAGCCATTCAGGGTGTTCTTTTGTACTTCTGGGCTGCCATCATCATGTCTACTTCTATCCTTAGAGAGCTATTTTAGACAGCTAGATGAGGACTATGCAACCTATATGTGGAACCCCAAGATAGATTGCTTTCATGTTGATTTATCCTCTTGCAGAGTAAGGGAATCACATTTTTAACGATCTCTTTTGAATAAAAAGAATAGCAAAACTGATGTTTCTGTTATAAAAACAGTAAAAAACATGACTTTCTCAGCATGCCCATTTTCTGTATTAGGGACTTTGGGATTGGTTTTATAAACAAAGCATATTCAAATTACATTCCCTCTTTGTTCCCTGTTGTAATACAGCTCTTTCTGTTATTTCATTCTCCTTCTTGTTTAAGTCTATACCTGGTAAATTGTCTTTAAAAAGGTAGCTTGTAACATTTTGTATCACCAGTGAACAGTTCAATGTACCAGCAACTTCTGTTTTCTATTACTGCAATAGTGTATCCATACCACCCACATACACATATACAGGAAGGAAGGGTACTCAGCAGCTTCTTCTCAGTGAATGCATGCAATAGTTTGCTTTATGCTTCTTCCATCATGTCACATTTCCTCATGTCTGACTATGTGACAAATGGGGTTTGATCTACTTACCTACACAGGTATTTCCTATAACAAGAGGTGCTTGTGGGTAGGTAGCTTTCAGCTGGAGCAGTTCTTTTAGAGATGAAGGAGAAATCCATGTTGTCCTTTTCCCATTGAAAACCAGAGTTTTCCCCCTGGTCTCTTCAGCCATTCTCTGTGAGGAAAGGCAACATTGATGGAGACTGTACATACTCTTAGTGTTACTCAATTAGTGGCCTTTTATACAGAGCAAAATCTCCTCCAGAGCATCTACTGCTTCTATCTCTCTTCTGTGGCTGTGACATATCCAAATGAGTTGCTGCTTGATGGGCATGGATTGATGGACACAACAGGAGTGACAATATGTATAACTCAGTCTAGTACCATTCATTCATCCATGTTTCATGTTTCTTACATCAGAAGAGCCATATTTCTTTTGCATGAACATGGGAATCATGTGCCATAAGCTACCTATGCAACTGCTTCAGGACAAGTGGTACTTTGTGTGGGAATTTCAGGTTTGTTTTTAAAAGCATGTTTAAATAATATCTCTGCAATCTTGGACATTTGTTACTTGGCATCAACAGCTTGGTCACTATGTGAGCCCAACAACTGTTTAGTTTCCATTAAAACTGCAGCTTTAGACTATGCTTTATTTTAAAAGGCTAATAAAAGTCACTTATACTTCTGCAGATGGAACAGAGATTTTAAAATAAAAACTAGTCATTTCCAATGTGTACTTGTGTGGCTACTCTTTGACAAATATTCCCCATATTTTTTAAAAAGAAAGAAGTCAGCTCTAAATGTCTCATCTGCTAACTCCTTCTGGCCTTTCATAGTTAGAAGGAAAAAAAAGGATAAATATTGCATTGAAAGTTTTACAAATTTATAGCAACTAGCCATAAAATGTTAGTAGTAATGATTGAATTTTTTGGGGGGAGGGGGAACATAGGGAATGTAGTTGCCAAAAAAGATGCCATAAAAATGGAAAAGAAAAGCACTGAATTGAGAGGAGGCAATTATAATCAGCAGAATGGCCAGAATCAGAAAAAAAATGCTGTATCATACCATGGAGTTCCATCAGTAGCATAGTTCAAGACAATAGGCTACAATACAAGAAATCTTGTAAAAGATTGTAAAACTTTAAAAGCTAGATAAAAGATTGATCTCCTACCATCAGTTCAGGAGGAAATATGTAATCCTGGGTCAGATCCCTGGGACTGAATTTTTCTGGCTTACATAGGCCTGAACAGATCTAAAAGAAAATTATTATCATATCATATCATATCATACCGTACCATACCATACCAGACGGGGATTAAAAATATATGTGTAATTTGCAAGAGTGGTTATTGAATGGGGTAATGGGATTTCCCAAAACATGCTCAGCTGCTTTAGTTGACTTACTATCCATTTCAGATCATTCTTTGAATTCAGCTGAATGCACAGGTCACTTGCATGCATTGTCTACCTTACTGATCATCTTACCAGAATAATGACATTTTGTTATTTACCCATAAGACCCAGTCATTTCTTTAACAAAGACATTTCCAAATTGGTCTGAAAGGAAAACAGAAATATGACCATAAGCACAGTCACAGTTTCACTTAGCTACACTCTGCTTAACAACCAAGTTGCCAGTCCCAATTGTGGTTGCTAAATAAGGGCCACCCCAATTATGAATATTAGCAGCATTTTTTATAAATAAGTGTGCACATATTATGATATGTTTAAAAGAAAAATTGGGAGGGACTCTAAATCGCCCTCCCTAAATGGATGTCTTTCAGTTGTATTTGCTTTCAATTCCTTTAATAACTTAGCCAACATGATCCTAAGTGAGGGACAACACTCAGATGGAGGAATGTTTTCTAGGTAATCGTGTACAGTTGATCACTTTAAATATTGTTTGCAGAAAAGCAGCTATAACATTAATAATGAATGTAATTATTTATCTCATGCAGCCACGGTTAATTTAACCAATACTATTAGGATAACTCTCAATCCTAACCTTCACTTTTCAGTAAGCTGATGAGGACAGGCAATAAACAGGTATGAGTATGCCATTGCTACATTTAAATTTAGGTGGGATTGTCTTTAAGCACTCTGCCATTCAGCTTTTATAGTAATGATCCACAAGATGATCTCAACTTATTCAATGTCCAATGGTTATACACACCTGCTCCACCTTGTCACTGATACAGTGCAGGTTACTTCACTAAAAACATGTGCAATACCGACTTGAATTTTTAGATCCAATTAAGCACATGATTCTTTTCTATTAATGGGATTTATTTGGTATGGAGAGAACTAGCCTGCTGTTTGTTTTATAAGTATTTTCCCCCCCACAAACTTAGGTTATGCAGGTTGCCCTGTTGAATGGAAGCTAGCAATGAATGCAATGAAATCAGAGTGTAATAGTTGCTACAGAACACGGAAGCAAAACAACTATGGAAGAGGCAGAAATGAGAGAGTACCAATCTATAAAAGGGCACTAAGAATGATCAATGCAATTATGAGCCTATGAGCCTTTTGAATGTTGTAAGCAAATTACATGCTAAACATATATCACAAGTTCCAAGACTAGACAGAGATTTAGAGTGAATAATCCAAGATGAGCAGGCAAGATTTTATTTATTTATTTATTTATTTATTTATTTATTTAGTCAAGCAATTATAAGATAACAGGTATAAGTATAAACATAGTAATGAAAACATGAAATGGATACTGTTAGATCTGGGAGGATGGTTCAAGAACGGAGGCAAGACTCAGATAGCAACAACAGCTCTTTATTAGTGACTTCAGATCTGAGCAACTAACCCCAGCCACAGCAGCCCCTTATATAGGGCTGGCTGCGGCTAGGCAGCCAATGAAGGCGATTTGAGTTTGCCGCTCTTGGCAGGGCCAATCGCGGCAGCCCGTTTACTGGCCAATCGCATTAGTCTATGGCGACCAATCACGATCGGCTATCAGCGGGCCAATCAGAGTTGCAGGCTTTTGAGCCTGCTAGTCCGGAACACCCCTCCCCTCTCGGTTCCGTTTAAGGGGTGGAGTAATGTAGTCTCGCAGGTAGGCAGGTCTTCGCACCTGTCTACCTGACTTACGCAATTCCAATTGTCCATGTTCAAATTCGGGTTCAGATGGACTGCTTGCTGGATCAAGCAGGAAAGGTGAACCGGTGCCATGGTCAGGGCTCTTCTCTGGTGCCCCCGGGGTGATAGAGTCCTCAGCTTTGTTGCTACTGCCATGGCTTCCCGGGCTCGCTGAACCTGCCTGGCTGCTGTTTCTTGGCGAAGCGTTGGTCTGCCCAGGCTCAGCTACAGCTGGTGAGTGTTGCAAAGTACGGTGTGGTTATCTCGGTGTTAGTTCAGAATAATCAGGTGTTGGTTCTACTTCTGAGTTCACGGCTTCCCCTCCCCCCCGGTGTCAAAGTTAGGGTCAGGGGTGGAAGTTGTGGTCAGTCTGGAGTGCAGCTGGTCAATATGGCGTTTCCACGCTCTGCCATCAGTGGTGAGTAGACGGTAGGAGCGGGGACCCGTAACTTGAGTTACTTGAGCAGGAATCCAGAGGGGATCCCCATAAATTTTTTTTGCGAATACAAGGTCTCCTACCTTGAAGGCACGGTGCTTGCTGCTGGAACCCAGGGGCTTTTCCGGGGTGTAGGCAGGGTGCAAACGGTCTACAGGTGATCTGAGTTTCCTGGCCATCAGGAGTTCAGCTGGGCTCTTGTTGGTCGTGCTGTTTGGTGTAATGTGTTGCAGGAGCAGCATTCTAGTGACTTTGTCATAGATGTTACCTTGTTCCATTTTCTGCAGGGTTTTTTTTGTAAACTGAACCATTCGTTCAGCCCTACCATTCGCCGCAGGATGAGCCGGCGATGTGAGTGCGTGTCGGATGCCCCGTTCTGCTAAATACTGTTCAAAGGCTAAGGCAGTAAATTGGGGCCCATTGTCAGAGACCAGGACATCTGGTAAACCGTGTGTGGTGAAAAGTCTGTTCAGTTTTTTGATGACTGCCTCAGTAGTGGTCGCTTTCATTTTATTGACCTCAAGCCAGTTAGAATATGCATCTACAGTTATTAAGAAAGTGTGGCCTCTCGTAGGTCCCGCAAAGTCAATATGAATGCGAGACCAGGGACCCCGGGGTGTTTCCCATTCTGCTAGTAGAGCTTTTGGTGGGGCTGAGTGGTTTTCCTGGCATCTGTTACAAGAGGCGACCCAAGTTTCGATTTGTTTGTCCATACCTGGCCACCAGGCGTAACTTCTTGCCAGCGCTTTCATACACACAATGCCTGGGTGTCCATCGTGTAGCATTTGCAGGACCCTTTTTTGTAACTTAGTTGGTACAACAACTCGGTCTCCCCACAAGATGCACCCTCTTTGTGAAAAAAGTTCTGTTTGTCTGTTTTTAAATGGCTTAAATATTCCCTTAGGGTCGTAATCTAGCCATCCCGTCTCCACTCAGCCAAGAACTCGTGCCAAACAAGAGTCTCTTTTGGTTTCAAAGGCGATGTCTTGGGACGTTGGTGGAGGTGAGGGCATTGTCTCTATTTGCAGTACTGGGAGCGTGGGAGCTGGGTCTTCCTGTGGCTCAGGTAGTGGCGAGCGGCTCAAGGCATCTGCGTGAGGAATAGATTTCCCCGGGCGATACTTTAATTGATAGTCGTAGGCAGCGAGAAATTCCGACCATCGCGTCATTCTGGGGGAGAGAATGTGTGGAGTAGGTTTGTCGCCCGCCAGAATCCCAAGTAGTGGCTTATGGTCCGTTATAATAGAAAATGGTCTCCCATAAACATATTCATGAAATCTTTTATTTGCAGAAACAATAGCAAGGGCTTCCTTATCTAAATGGCTATAGTTTCTTTCTGTTTTTGATAGAGTTCTTGAAAAAAATGCAATTGGTGCCTCTGAGCCATTTGGTAGGACGTGGCTCAGGATGGCCCCCACCCCAAACGGTGAGGCATCACAAGTGACAGTCAAGGGTAGTGTCTCGTTATACTGAATTAGTACTGCATTAGAGGTAAGGAGATCTTTTACTTGCTGGAAGGCGTGTTCCTCCCGATGTCCCCAAATCCAGGATGCCCTTTTATCAAGTAGTCTATGAAGGGGCTCAGCAACAGTTGCCTTCTGGGGTAGGAAGATGTTATAAAAGTTAATAAGTCCCAGGAAGGCTTGGAGGTCGGTTTTGTTTTTGGGTCTTGGGGCATTTTTGATAGCTGCCAATTTCTTTTCTGTGGGGTGGATTCCTTGCTTGTCAAGGAGGTAGCCAAGAAACTCCACCCTTTCTGTGCAAAGCTGGCATTTTTCTTTCTTAACTTTGAGGCCAGCATCCTTGAACCTCTGTAGGACTGTTCTGAGGTGTTTCTCTAATTGACTTTTTGTGGGTGCTGCTATAGGGCACGACCCCTTGTAATAGTCTCTTCATCAGGCTTTGAAAAATGCCTGGGGCTACGCTTACACCAAACTGGAGCCTGTTGAATTTGAATGCACCACGATGTGTGACTATAGTTTGGGCTTCTGCAGTCTCGGGATCAACTGGTAGCTGTTGATACGCTTGCGCTAGATCTAATTTTGTGAATATTTTGCCACCCCCAAGTGAATGCAGGAGATGTTGAACAACTGGTACTGGGTAGGCGCTCTGCTGTAGCGCGTGATTGAGGGTGACCTTGTAGTCACTGCAGAATCTTATGGACCTGTCAGACTTTATGGGGGTGACAATTGGTGTCTCCCATCGGGCGTGGTCAATGGGCTCTAATACGCCTTGTGCAATTAATTTGTCCAGTTGCTCATCAATTTTGGATTTGAGAGCAAAGGGAACTCGGCGTGGCTTTAGGCGAATGGGTGCAATGTCGGGGCTAAGATTAAACGAAATGGGGGACCCCTTGTACTTGCCTAGGCTTTTGTTGAACACTTCTCAGAAGTCGTGGACGAGGGCCGCCTCCCAGTTATCGTCTTCAGTATGATGGATGCCAGCCATTCCGATTCCTAATGGCGCGAACCACTGAAGGCCCAATAGACTTGGCTGGTCTCTGTCTACGATGGTGAGTGGTAGAATTGCATTATGTCCCTTGAAAGAGACCTGGAAATGGTGGGTACCTGCGACTGGAATCCGGTTGCCTTGATAGTCTTTCAGTATGACTCTCTGACTGCTGAGGTCTTGGCGTCGGATGTTGGGGATCAGCTGCTTGAGTGTTTTCCAGGATACCATGGATAATGATGACCCAAAGTTGACTTCCATGATGCACGGTTTGTTTTCAATGGTGATCTTTACTCGGATTTTTTAGCGTCAAGTGATGAAGCATGGCCGATGGTGATGGTTTGATGAGCCTCCTCTCGTCTGGGTGTGCCGTTAAACCTTCGGGGCCTGCTGTACTGGTTCCACTGGCTGCTAGGGAGGTCCCTCTGTGTGGTGGAGTTGCCATCATTCCTCTTTGGGCTGCTCCCTCTCCGTCTGGGGATGGAATTTCTCTTGTTTCTGCATACCTTCGCGATGTGCCCTCGTTTCTCGCAAAAACGACACATGGCGTCTAAAAATCTGCATTCGGATCGAGGATGGTTTCCCCCGCATCCGATGCATTGGTAGTTGGATTTACGACTCCGCTGGTCTCATTGCTCACGTTCTGACCAGAGTCTGTGGACTTCTTCCTCCTCGCTGTCTGAGGATGACTCGATATCTTCATGATGGGTGGTTGATGTGTACTTGTCTGGAGGTTTCCCAGCATCGTTGGTGGGTTGGTGGTTGGTTCCGCTGGTTCGACGCATTCGTGCTGCTGATTTACGAGTGGCTTCAGCTGCTGTGGCATCTGCTATGGCATCTGCAAGCGAGATGTCTCCCTTGGCCATGATCTTGCTCTGGATGGTTGGGTCTCTGAGGCCAAGGACGATGCGGTCTCTCATGGCTTCTTCGAGATTGGCGAAGCCACATAAACCGCCCAGGTTCCTCAGGTCTGCCACAAAATCCCCAATGCTCTCACCTTCACGCTGGTCCCTCTGGTAGAACTCGTGTCTGCGAATGAGAATTGGCATGGCTGGGGAGTAATGGTTGCGCAGGATGGGAGCAAGGGTGTCCCAATCCATGGTTTTAACCTCAGCTGGCTTCGCTAAGGCTTTAGCCATCTTAAATACGGCTGGCCCACAATGGGTTAGAAAAATTGCTCGTTTCTTGCTGGGCGTGGCATCCTTGAGGTTGTTGGACTCTAGGAACATTTGAAATCTGTCCATATATGAGTCCCAGTCTTCGCTAGCTGGATCGAATGGGGTGGGTGGTATAGCGCTGCTGGCCATGTTGCCGTCGTTGCGCTCTGTCAGCCACGTGCTCCTTCAGCTAGCTCAGTTCTAGTAGACTTTGTTGCCTCCGCATCCCATCCTCGTCGCCAGTGTTAGATCTGGGAGGATGGTTCAAGAACGGAGGCAAGACTCAGATAGCAACAACAGCTCTTTATTAGTGACTTCAGATCTGAGCAACTAATCCCAGCCGCAGCAGCCCCTTATATAAGGCTGGCTGCGGCTAGGCAGCCAATGAAGGCGATTTGAGTTTGCCGCTCTTGGCAGGGCCAATCGCGGCAGCCCGTTTACTGGCCAATTGCATCGGTCTATGGCGACCAATCACGATCTGCTATCAGCAGGCCAATCAGAGTTGCAGGCTTTCGAGCCTGCTAGTCCAGAACAGATACATATAAGAAAATAAAAATAAAAAATATAAGAAACAATAGGACAGGGACGGTAGACACATTCGTGTGCTTATGCACGCCCCTACACACCACTTAGGAAAGGGGTGAGGTCAATAGTAGACAGTCTAAAGTTAAAGTTTTTGAGGTTTGGGGAAAAAAACCACAGAGTCAGGTAGAGTATTCCAGACACTGACCACTCTGTTGCTAAAGTCAAATTTCCTGCAATCAAGTTTGGTGCGGTTTACCTTGAGTTTGTATCTATTGTGTACTCTTGTATTGTTATGGTTGAAGCTGATGTATTCATTGACAGGTAGAACATTGCAATATATAATTTTATGTACTATACTTAGATAGGACTGAAGGCGGGATAGTTCTAGGTTTTCTAGGTCTAGAATTTCAAGTCTGGTGGCATAAGGTATTCTGCAACGAGTAGAGGAGTGTAGAACTTTTTTTGTGAAATATTTCTGGACTTTCTCAACTGTGATAATATCAGCTACGTAATGCGGGTTCCAGACTGATGAGCTATATTCAAGTATTGGTCTAGCAAATGTTTTGTATGCTCTAGTTAGTAGTGTGATATTACCAGAGAAAAAGCTATGCAGGATTAGGTTGACAACTCTTAATGCCTTTTGGGGTATGTAGTTACAGTGGGCTCTAGCACTTAGATCATTAGAGATGAATACTCCAAGGTCCTTGACAAAGTTTGGATCCTCAACAAGGTCTTGATTATTCAGCTTGTATTTTATTTTCTGATTTTTTTTGCCAATATGTAAGACAGAACATTTATTTGTTGAGATTTGAAGTTGCCATTTGTTTAACCATTCTGATACATAGTCAAGGTCTTTTTGAAGGGTAGCAGTATTGTCGGTGGTGTTGAATAGCTTTACATCATCAGCGAAGAGAACGCAGTTGCTCTTAATATGATCACAGAGGTCATTTATGTAGAGTATGAAGAGAGTTGGTCCTAGAACATTGTCTTGGGGGACACCACTGTTGACAGTTACAGAATTTGATAGGATGCTCCCAATTTTGACCATTTGTTGTCTGTTTGACAGGAATGCTTCTATCCAGTTATGAAGGTGTCCAGAGATACCATAAGATTTTAGTTTCAGGAGTAGTTTGTCATGTACCACTGAATCAAAGGCTTTACAGAAGTCTATGTAAATTACATCTTTTGCTTTGCTCTGATCGAGTTGTGTAGTCATATGTTTTTGCAGTGTAAGAATTGCAGATTATAGGATAGGTTTTTTCTGAAACCAAATTGTTAGAGAGTAGGTTGTTTGTCTGTAAGTGGAGGATAATGGATTGATTAATAATTTATTCCATGACTTTACAGGTGATGCAGCATAAGGAGATTGGTCTGTAATTTTCAACTAGGCTGGGCTCTCCCTTTTTGAAGATGGGGATAACCGTGGCTAGTGATCATTGGTTTGGCAAGGAGCTGGTCCTGAAAGATTTTTCAAAGATTATGCTTAGAGGTTCGGCTATGGCAGTGGATAGCTTTTTTAAGAAGTAGGCACATATTCCGTCTGGTCCAATGGATAGAGATGGTTTTAGATTGCGTAGTGCTTTTTCAACATTGTCTTCTGTAAAATCGATATGTATTAGATCATTGTAGTTGTCTGTGGTTCGTCTAGGAAATACTGGGCATGATCCATTGCTGTTTACAAATACTGAGCCAAAGAATGTGTTAAAGAGGTTGGCTTTAATGGTGTCATTGTTGCAGTCTTTATCATTAGGTCCTCTCAGGGGTGGGATGGACCTTGAGTCTTGTGGTTTGTTGTTTACAAAATTGTAGAAAGCGTGCGTGGAATTGGTGTATAGAAGGTTTTCCTCTTGTTTAATGTGATAATTGACACATTCAGTCTTTATCTGGTGGCATCTTTATCTATCAGCTTTTGAAGTTGGCAATGTGACCAGATTTGTTTTTCCACCAAAGTGATTTTTTTTTTGATTGAAGCTTCCTTATTGTTATGGGTAATTTGTTTTTTCTGGTTTTGGAAGTTGTTATTGGTACATATAGTTTGATGATTCTTTTAACTTCAAGTAAAAATATGTTGTAATGGTCTTCAACACTGTTGCATCCAATGAATAGAAGTTGCCAATCAAGAGATAAGAGATTGTTGTCTATAAGATCATAGTTGCCTTTTTTGAAGTTATAATTGGGGATTATGTCATTGTGATGATTTTTGTGTGGACGTATGTTGAGACAAAAGTCAATCATGTGGTCACTGTTGGAAAAGGGTTCTTTAATTTGTATTCCATAAATTGAATTCAAACTATTGCAGAAGATGAGATTGAGGCAGTTGTTAAGTCTAGTACTGTTGGTTACTAGCTGTTCTAGTCCTAGTGTGGTAACAGCATTGTACAGGGTTGTATGAATGGATTCAGATGTACACTCATTTAGTGTCCAATTTATAAGAGGTAAGTTGAGGTCACCAAGAAAAATGATAGTGTGTGGGCAGGAGGCAGCCCATGTCAGTAGTGAAGTTAACTTGTTTGCATGAATTATATCATAGTCAGGGGCTTGATAGCAAAGTAAGAAGCCGATTGAGGTGTTTAAGGACAGTTCACAGACGATGGTCTCGGGAAGAGCAAGCTCTTGTATATTTTGGATCTTTTTTAGGTTTAGAGACTTTTTATAGAATATAGCAACTCCACCACCTCTACGGATTTCATGATCTGACCAAAAAACTTGATATTCTCTTGTAGTGGTAATGGAGTCTGGGAAAGATGCATTTAACCATGTCTCACAGACAAATATAATGCCAAATGTGGCTGAGCTTAGAAGGATGAGGAATTCATGCATTTTATTTGCGAGGCTTCTTGCTTTAAGTAGTTTGCATTTAAGATATGAAGTACTGGGTCTGGAGGAAGTAAGGGGCGTGCATCCCTAACATTGGATGTTTGGGTGATGGATATTGTGACGTGGGTTGAGGGTCTTGCTTTTGATACAGTCAGCACGGTAATCAATATATAGATTTGTATTACCTAATTCATGTAATCTTTTGAGCTCCCGGGATCGTACATGTTGTTGTAAGGTTAGATCAGGGTGAGAACGAAGGTACTTATGGTTGTTGTTGCTCTTTGCGAGTGAATTTATTGAGAAAATGAATTTGCGTTTGCTTGTTTCGTTTTTGCAAACAACCCTGCAGAGGTGTGGGATCATCAAGCCATCTTTGTTTTTAAGCTCAGGACTGACACGGAAAATATCAAGTATTTCTTCAGGGGAGATGGTTGATGCTTGATTTTCTCTGATGATGTTTCGAACGTTAGAGATGTCATCATTATCATTGACCTCTAGACCAAATAAGATGGCATTTTGATTGCTTCCGTTCACACTCAACGGTTTCTTTGATGAGGATGGGGATATCAATATTTGTAGGATTTGTTGTTTTTTGTGGATTGGGTTTTGGTTATGGTTGTTGAGTAGAGATATGGTTTGTAGATGTTTGATGTTCATTTTTTAGTGCTGTCTCTTTTTTTGCAAGGTTTGCCAATCTAGTTTGTGTAGTGTCCAGGGATGCTACAATGGTGTCAAGGGATATTATACATGTTTCAATGGTATCAACTCTTTCAAAAAGGGTAATGTATTTTTCTAGTTTGGGTCTGCATGGTGGACAGAAATATGGAAAAGCATTGGAGGATGTTTTTAGGAATAGAGCCATTTGCTTGGGTAATCCTAAGCAATTATGGTGAGCGTAGTTGTTACAAAGAGAACATTTGATTTAATCTTCATTCTCCTTTAAAGATTCCTTACAAATAAGGCAAGAGCAAGAGTCTTGTGGTTCTTTAGTAGGGGTTTCTTTCTTTTTAGGTTGAGATTTGACATTGGATTATTTTCCTGGCATGGTGGGTTTGTTGAGATGGTTTGTTGATTAGGTTATTCAATCAAACAAAGTATTATGGTAATCAGTAAAGTAATATCATGCCGAACAGTCTATTATACTAATCACACTAGTCAATTAATTTAAGTAATCAATAATCACCCCAATAATTAATTACACTAATCAATAAATACACTAGTCAATTAATTGTCCTAATCATTAATTTGCACTAAACATACTAATCATACTAATATTCAAAATAGTTAACCAAACTAATCAGTAACCACTAGTCTATGATAATCTATAATAATATATTACTCACTAATGATAAATAATTGTAAAAATTAATTAATCATTTAGTAAGATCAGTTAATCAATTAAACAGAGTTATATTGGGAAAAATTAGGGAAGGAAGAGAATAATGGGAGGAAGAAGAGAAGATTTAGTTTGAGTAGTCCTGGTGGGTATAGGAAGAGGGCATATATTAGGTTGGAAGTATAGATGGAAGTATTTTGGCAGAAGGTTACTCTTTACTCGTTTCTTCAGTTAGTGATTTTTGGGAACCAGATCTGTCTTCACATGGATCTTCTTGTCTTCGGGCATATATTAGGCTGAAAGTAAAGATGAAAGTCTTTTGGCAGAAGGTTAATCTTCACTCGTTACTTCAGATCATCAGCTAGCAATCTTAGGGATTAGGTCTGTCTTCTCATGGATCCCCTTGTCTTTTGTCAGTGATCTTAGGAATTAGGCCATTGAATGAATTAGCAGGGCTGCACTCTGAGATCAGGACCTCCGATGTGGGATTTGATGATTGCAGATGATTGATGATGTAGGCGGCAGTTTGGGCAGCAGTTTTACTGAAGGTCAGCACTCCGGGATCAGGCCCTCAGCTGTTGGAAGTTCAGCAGTTGGAGCTCTGCCGTTGATCCATGTTCCAATGGGTTTAGGGCTACAGCGCTCCCTTAGGATTTAGGAGCTTAGGCTCCTCAGGATCTCTGGTGCAGGTAATGGTATTATAGGTTTTTATAGGTGGGAAAGGCTCCAACAGGCTCTGGGCTACAGCGTTTTGAAGGAAATAGTAGCTCTGGTGCTCTGGGATCCCTGGCACAAGCGGTCCTTCAGGGTGGCCACAAGGATGGCAAGCGCTTCCAAAACCGGTCCTCAGTCACAGGATCAGGTGATTATTGCCAATAACTGATGCATATGGCAACCTAACAGAGTCTCTTTTGATCGGGGATGAACAGCAAAACTTCCCATGATCAACTATTTATTTTAATGAGCAAGGGAAATGGTAGGGTCCCACTCGTGATCAAATGACCATTGGAGTGAGAGCCTCACCTTGCTAGTTATACACCGCCATCTTCTTTCAAGATTCAGAGAAGGAAAGTCAACAATATACCATATTTTGATACTCTAGTACCATCTGGTACAAAAATACACTCATAAAAAGAACTCTTCTCTCTTCATGGTCTTTCTAGATTTTAAACATGCCTTTGATTCACTTTCCAGGAATGGCAGAAAATAAAAAAATACAACTATTGACAAGTGCCTCCTCTTTCTATACAGAAATAAAGCCCCACCTTAAGAGTGAATGCAATAGCAAGAGTCTCTCTCTGGCACAGTAAGTATTCAGAAAGGAGTGAACAGAGATGTACTCTGTTCTTTTAACTTGGATGTCAGTTCAACAGTAGACCATGTTCATTATCCAGATTTTTATGTGGATAAACTAGCAAGGTGCAAAATCCCTATACTACTCTATGCTGTTGCTGCTGCCATAATTTTATAAACCCCCATATATTCCCTGGCAACAGGCCATATAAGAGAAATTGGCACATAGACATTATATTACATTCCTGATTTATTTAGGATATGGCAGAGCCAAATATCTGTTTAGTCAGAAAGTAAGAGATATCGAATTTCAGTTTAAAGTTAATAGGTTGCCCCAGATGGTACAAATTGGATACAGCAGATAAGAGCACTTGGGAACCAGCAAGATATCTACAGGTAAAACTCTAAAAATTAGAATATGGTGCAAAAGTTCATTTATTTCAGTAATGCAACTTAAAAGGGGAAACTAATATATGAGATGGACTCATTACATGCAAAGCAAGATAGTTCAAGCCGTGATTTGTCATAATTGTGATGATCATGGCTTACAGCTCATGAAAACCACAAATCCACAATCACAGAAAATTAGAATATTACATGCAATCAATAAAACAAGGATTGTGCATAGAACAATATCGGACCTCTGAAAAGTATAAGCATGCATATGTACTCAGTACTTGGTTTGGGCCCCTTTTGCAGCAATTACTGCCTCAATGCAGCATGGCATGGAAGCTATCAGTCTGTGGCACTGCTGAGGTAATATGGAAGACCAAGATGCTTCAATAGCAACCTTCAGCTCTTCTGCATTGTTCAGTCTTATGTCTCTCATCTTTCTCTTGGCAATGCCCCATAGATTCTCTATGGGGTTCAAGTCAGGCAAGTTTGCTGGCCAATCAAGCACAGTAATCCCACGGTCATTGAACCAGGTTTTGGTGCTTTTGGCAGTGTGGGCAGGTACCATGTCCTGCTGGAAAATGAAGTCAGCATCCCCATAAAGCTCGTCTGCGGAAGGAAGCATGAAGTGCTCCAAAATCTCCTGGTAGACGGCTGCATTGACCCTGGACTTAATGAAGCACAGTGGACCAACATCAGCAGATGACATGGTTCCCCAAATCAACACAGGCTGTGGAAACTTCACACTGGACTTTAAGCATCTTGCAGTGTGTGCCTCTCCATTCTTCCTCCAGACTCTGGGTCCTTGGTTTCCAAATGAGATGCAAAAGTTGCTCTCATCAGAAAAGAGGACTTTGGACCACTGAGCAACAGACCAGTTCTCTTTTTTTTAGCCCAGGTAAAATGCTTCTGACTTTGTTTGTTGTTCAGGAGCAGCTTGACAAGAGGAATATGACATTTGAAGCCCATATCAAGGATCCGTCTATGTGTGGTAGCTCTTGATGCACTGACTCCAGCCTCAGTCCACTCCTTGTGAAAGTCCCCAACACTTTTGAATGGCCTTTTCCTGACAATCCTCTCAAGGCTGCGGTCACCCCTGCTGCTTGTGCACCTTTTTCTTCCACACTTTTCCCTTCCACATAACTTTCTATTAATGTGCTTTGATACAGCACTTTGGGAACATCCAACTTCTTTTGCAATTACCTTTTGAGGCTTTCCCTCCTTATGGAGGGTGTCAATGATGGTTTTCTGCACAACTGTCAGGTCAGCAGCCTTTCCCATGATTGTGCTTTCTACTGAACCTGATTGACAGACCACTTAAAGGCTCAGGAACCCTTTGCAGGTATTTTAGCTTCATTAGCTGATTAGAGTGGGACACTTTGAACCTAGAATATTGAACCTTTTCACAATATTCTAATTTTCTGAGATTGTGGATTTGGGGTTTTCATGAGCTGTAAGCCATAATCATCTCAATTATGACAAATCACGGCTTGAATTATCTTGCTTTGCATGTAATGAGCCTATCTCAGATATTTGCTTCACCTTTTAAGTTGCATTACTGAAATAAATGAACTTTTGCACGATATTCTATTTTTTATAGTTTCACCTGTATACAATCTAACTTCCCCCAGGGTGAGACTATTTTTCAAAGCCAGGCATTTTACATCTGCACTGCCGCAGGGCAGATACTCCAAGCCCCTTTAACAGAGCATACCTGCCCATGTGGCGACAAAAGATCAAAACCATTTCACATACATTACTATAAAGATATTTATCTATGTAGTAGGCTGTATTGATATTAGCCTTCTCATCTTTCTCATCTTTCCTACTACCTTTTCCTAATGGTATCTATGATTTATCACTCATTATATCTTATGATTGATTATTGTAACTATGATTTATGATATATGACCTATCACTTTGTTGTTTGTATGTACACTGAGAGCTTATGCAGCAGAGGCAAATTCCTTTTTTGTCCCATCACACTTGGCGAATAAAAAATTCTATTCTACATTATAGGAATATTTGATCTGCTTAAATTCTGCACCTACTATGTACATTTTCAGGAAGACCCGACTGTTACTAAATGAATCTTCTAGAAATTCCTGTGAGGTAGTCAAATTCTATTATGCCACACACAATGAAAATAAGGCCTATGGGAATAATTGCTTCTATATTATTTATCACTTTAGATATAACGCATACTAGCTATCTTGTTGTATATGTGTGTGTGTGTGTGTGTTAATTATGAGTAGAAAATGTTCTCTGCCAACTTTTCTAAAGGAACTGAGAACAACAGGTATTTGCTTTAATCTCTTCTAAGTATATTAATTCTTTTTAAAAGCAAGACATGCCAAACACTGTTCACAGCATAGAATCCTGCTGGCTACGCTCAATTTTCTTGTTCCATATCAAGTTTCAGAACCAAGCAACACCTGGATATTTATTCAGGTTTTAGGCAAAGATCTTCCTCTACTATATTATTGAAAGGTGTGGTGAAAATTTTTTAATTTGTGTGGAAACCATCCCAGGACAGTTTAATTTAAACATTGTTTTATTTGAGTCCTGTCAAAAAGTTAATCAACAAGTTATACATATCCTTGTCAGAACTTGTCTCAGCACAAAATAGCTTTGGCAAGCAAGACATTTAGAAAATCTTTGGGAATCATTTCATTAAACTATTGAATTACAAAACCTCTACATCATGTATCTTTTACAACTGCTGAGATTTCACTTGATTAGTGCAGCAAACTAGTCTCCTCGTCTCCTAAGAATTATATTATTAATATTATTAGATTTCATTTAAAATTAAATTATATTACTTCTAAATATAGGTAGAAAATTGCTATTCCAACTTATAGCAATGCATAGATATAGAAGTATGTCTATTTATGTGAAAATAAACTTCACTGAACACTTCTGATTCAACAGGGAAAAATTCAGATACTGTTCAATCAATCATTTGGCAATTTCCAATCATTTTTCATAGCAACCATAGGTAAGGCTATGAGATCTGGGCTGCAAACATCTGACCAATAAATGCCAGTAAATAGATAGAAAAAAACTAACTTGTGGACATTTGGATGTTATGTCACAATTTCTGTGACTTATTTATGTCAGATATTAGGATGCAATACAAAGAGCTGTGAACTAGCACAGTTCATGCCAGTTGTCAGTAGGGTAAACTCTAACAAGGTTAGTATGGTAAATGTCAAAACCTGAAAAAAGAATATATTTTCCACTCCAGATAATGTAAATACTTTCAGACACTGTGCACCTTGTACATGTTTAAAGGCTAATTCCAAATCTAGTGTAATCATTAGCATCTTTTTATGTTGCCTATTAATTAAGTAGGCTGTAAGTAATGTAGTGATTCTTGCCACATATATATTACTAGCTGTCATGCCCTTGGTAGAGTCGGACTCTGAGGGAGAGGAGGAACAGCCGACAGGGAGTGGAGGTGTGGAGGAGCTGGAGAAGGGCAGAGGCTCGCTGGGCAGTCAGAGGAAGACCAGGCCCATCTCCTCTGCATTCTAGGACATGCAGGGAGGAATGGAGAAGGAAACAACTTGGCTTATGAGAGAGGAAGTGGCCATGATCTTCCTCATTGGTTGCAGCTGGGGAGACTAGTATATAAGAGAGATTTATGTTTTGGATTTTGTTATGTTTGTTACTCCAGGTCATCACACTAGCCATTTCCAAGGTAGAGGGTATCAGATGAAAGAGACTTCATCATAAGATTGGGAATCTAGACATTCCTATAAGGTTGATATATACCAACCAAAATAAACCCTTTGGGACTTGCAACATGAGTTCATTCATGAAAGCACAAAAACCATAAACGCTACAGCATACCTTTCCTCTTCTTATTGATGGATCTTCTGCATAATTCTCTTTCTCTTTACTCTCCTCTTTTTCCATGCAACATTTTCCACTCCCTGCCAATGGGCAGCAGTCCTAAGAAAAGAATTCGTTCTATGATATTTAGGAATATTAAGATAACACTGGAGAGGGGGTTACTTATTATTGTTTTCAATTATTTTATTGCTGTATATTTCTTTGTCGTCTTTACAAAATAATCATTTCTTCTATCCACGTTTTCAATAGAACAGCATTTTCTTCCATTAATGGGCACTTTCAGGAAAATCAATGCATTGATCATCCATTGTTTTCTTACCATAGAAAAAGCACTAAAGCTGTCCAGTATAGGTCTGTATCCAGTGCAACGGCACAAATTACCTGAAAATTATCAGACACGATACATTTATTTCAGCGATCAATAAGCATTTTGCATCCTCCTTTTAATGCATGTGCATTACTTGGGAAGGTTAACAAACTAGTAGGAAGAAATATCTTCAAATAAAGTTTTATTCAGAGCATAGAAAGAATGCAGCAGTTTTTCTTCCTAATAGTTCTCTGCAGGCATAGGATTGATCTCCATGGTGGAAGTGCTTCCCTCTGGTCAAATCTTTGCTCCCTTCAACAAAATAAATCTGTAGATTAAGATTGTTCCCATAAACAGATAGAATGTTAAAGGATACCCAAAAAGGTAGCCTTAACCATAACTTAATCAAACTTGATTACTTTATATATTTTAATTTATTAAATTATACATTAATTTGTGTATATGTTTTGTGCCATTTGTACTTCAAAAATATTTCAAAATACTGTAGCTAAGGCCAACTGGAGCCAAGATCTGGGTAGAAGGCTCAGTTATTGGATATTTCCGCTTTATATTTTATATATTTTAATACAAGTAGAGAGCACAGAAGACTAATATTGGAAGTATCTAGTAGTAGATACCAAAGAAGGAAAGAACTGTTTGGAAGGCAAATACTTAGATATACACAGGTAGTCCTCAACTTATGACCACAATTAAGCCCAAAATTTCTCTTGCCAAACGAGACAGTTGTTAAATGAATTTTACGTCCTTTCTTAACCCAGTTGTTAAGTTAGTAGCATGGTTATTAAGTGAATCTGGCTTCCCCATTGATTTCGCTTGTCAGAAGGTTGTAAAAGGTGGTTATGTGACCCTGGAACACTGCAACCTTCATAAATATGAGACAGTTGCCAAGTGTCTAAATTTTGATCACATGACTATAGGGCTGTTACAACTGATATAAGTGTGAAAAACAGGCATGTCACTTTTTTCGGTGCTTTAAATGGACACTAAACAAACTGTTGTAAGTTGAGGACTATCTGTAAAAATAGCTGCTTCTTTTGGTATATGTCTAAATTACTAACAAGCATGAAAAAAGAAAAAATAATTTTTTGAAGAAAGGCAGCCTACCATCCAAAGATGCAACAATCTGCTCCATGCTGGGTTCAGGATGATTCCTCAGGAGAGAATACATAGACATCACCATCCCAGGAGTGCAGAAACCACACTGAGAGCCAAAACACTTTGCCAGCCTTTCCTGGAATCAAAATATCTAAATTTATGATCCACAGGAAAACGTTATCTTGTAGATATATTTATAACTATTTTTTCATAGCCTGGATATGAATTAACCCTTGCTGCAATGATTTATTTTTGAAATGTTATTCTTATGACTTTATTATTCCAACTTTATACTGTATTTACAGGATTTCTAAACAAATTTTTCTGCTGATTATTACAAAAACCAATTAAGGATCAGCTTTTACTTTTTTAAAAGAGAAAATGTTGCATATACAACACATGTCTAAACTAAGGCTGCAGAGATTATCACGACTGCTCTTTCTCCTCTGCTGCACACACTGCATGGATCCTGAGCAAAAGCTGCATAGCAAGGGCTGATGCCTGTACAAATTTTCACCACACACAGCACAACCCCTATGCTACACTTGTTTTTCACTGCCTTAAACTGTAGCCTGCAGTGTAAGACTTAAGAAGAAATCTTCCTAATTGTTTTATTTCTGTATTACAAGCTCTTACATGCCCACATTTTTTATGCATGGCCAGTGTCCAACTTGACAATTTGCCATATTTTTACTGTCAAAATAAATGAAAATGTTTCTAAAAATGGAGATCTCACCCTAAAGGACCCCATGGGAACAGAAGTCAAACAAGTGCATTATTATTTCAAAATGCCACGTAAAAATTCAGTTGCAACTCTTTAAAGAATCTGTGACAAACCTGATCCTACATTTCAAGGGGTACTTCTCTTCTCTGGTAAATGTGGGTCACAACTAGAGGAGCAGATACCTTGGGACATATTGGAAGGAATCTGTGATGCAATCACAACAACCAGATATGGAGAACAAAGCAAAAGAAATATTTAGTGAGATGGGAGCTAAGGAAGCTGGGAACATCAAACTGTTAAGAGTTATTCTCCGACTCAGGTAGTATGAACTAGGCTTGAGAAAAACTATAGGTTTAAATTCTCGATTCAGTTTTGAAAGAAGCACTGTAAGTCATCATATCTTAACTGATTTAAGCACATCTACTATTCTTACCTGTATAGGATTAAGTTTGGTCTTTGTGGTTCCCACTCCTTCTACAGTGGTTATTGCAGCACCATGGATCGAGCACAATGGAAGTAGACAAGAGTTGGCTGGATAATGACTTTGGGTTGTAAAGGAGGGTATCCACATGAATAACCATTAAAATAGTTGCTGATGATCTCCACACCATCTAATCTGACATGTTGTCTTGGACCTCAGCATTTCATAGCCCTCCAGAGAGACCCTCCTATTGGGTCAATAACTTGGAAAATGTTTGCCATGCCTTGAGACACAGTTGATGCAAATTTACATTAAACATCCATGTATTGATTTTCATTAGATATAATAGAATTCATAAATAATTCCTGTGATATAAATTGAAATAAAAAGCTGTGAAAAGGGAACCTGTGTGTTTGATAGTCCCCTGCAAGACCCTTGGTTTCTTTTTCTTTCTTTCTTTTACACTTTCTTACTTTGAAACCAGACTTGGACTGGACAGCTATCAGGAAACTTTAGAATAGTACCAAATAGGATTGAATTAAAGGATGTATTCCATCAATCATGATTCTCCAAATATAATTGTTCTTACTTTGGTAATGGTTCAAAAGAATTTCAGCCAAGAGAAGTGATCCACAAGCATCCCAGAGATCCACAAGCACCCCATATAATAAGGGAAGTGGTGAGGAATAATGAATATCTCCTTTTGAAGCACTGTAGCTTGAATGGGTATTTATTGTTTTAACCGAAACTTGGCATCAGGGCTCTTAAACACACGAGGGCCTCTGAGATTCCAACCACTTTATAACTCTGTTTTGATTATTCTTATCTGACAGAATTATTCTTTTTCTATCTGTACTCTCACAATTCTTTGGGGAGAAAGCAACCTCAGAGACTTTCCTTAATTTTATGTAATCTTTAGACAGAATCCAGTTTCCCCCTTTCTGAAGGATACTGTATCTTTTTGGTTTCAGGATTATAGGTTGATATCATCACAGTACAGGCCCCACAGCCTCCAATTCCACAGCCATATTTAGTTCCAGTCAGGTGGACTGATACAGATGTATTGTTAAGGAAAGAAACAATGATTCCCATTAAAGACTGTATGTTTTGCCAGAACAATTTCCCCATTACTTTCAATTTCCATAGGGAGCAAGTGGGAAGAAAATAAATACAGGTTGTCCTTGACGTACAGCCACAATTGGGACCAGAATGACAATTGCTAAGCAAGGCAGTTGTTAAGTAAGTAACGCCTGATTTTACACCTTTTTTTGCCATGGTTATGAAGCAAATCATTGCAATTGTTAAGGGAATTGTGTGGTTGTTTAAGTAAATCTGATTTTGACTTTGCTTGTCAGAAGCTGGCTGGGAAGATTGCACACGGTAAATACATGATCCTGGGACATTGCAACTGTCATAAATGCATGCTGGATACCCAAGCTCATGAATTTTGATCATGTGACTGTGGGCATGCTGTGACAATTGTAAGTGCAAAGACTGGTAATAAGTCACTTTTTTTCAGCACTGTTATTACGTCAATGGTTTTAAGATGAGGAATACCTGTAAAAGTCTGGAAAGCAGGGAACCTACCGGCAAAAGTTATGAAAGCATTTGCTATTATACATTTCTAAATCTCTCCTGCTTCTCATATTGAAAGGTAAACTTGGGGTCCAAAGAAGCCATCACTAAGGTTTATTCTGTCATTATCCTAACCAGGAAAAGTCAGGTGCCCTTAAAAAGTTAGGATACTAGAGAAAAATTAGTATATTTTTACTGTTAAAGGTACATCCTGCCTTTTCTATAGGAACTCAGTAGTTTCTTTCACATTATTCCCCACAGGAGCAGCCTTGTGAGGTAAATTGAACTGAGAGAGACTGATTGCCCCAAATTTATTTATTGAGTTTCTATGACTGAAAGTATGTTTCACATAACTGCAGAAAATATAAATTCAAAAAATAATCACAGTTCACTAAGGAAAAATGTAATGTAATTAGTTGACTTGAATTTGGTGGCTGTCTCCCAACAAATCTCACAGATTGGTTGTTGTGGAGGAAAAAAGCAATTAGAGGAGGGAGCACCATTCACCACTTGACTTCTCGAGAAAAAGCGGAACATATATCTATCAAATAAATAAAATTGTTCCATAAATAATCTTTTTCAGCAAATATGTAAGCATTATATTTGCATATACAGGTTGTCCTCGACTTACAACAGTTCATTTAGTGACTGTTCAAAGTTACAACAGCACTGAAAAAAGGGACCTATGCCCTTTTTTCACGCTTGTAACCATTGCAGCATCCCCATGGTCATGTGATAAAAATTTGGATGCTTAGCAACAGGTTCATGTTTATGATGGTTGCACTGTTCCTAGGTCATGTGATCCCATTTTGCGACCTTCTACAAGCAAAGACAATGGGGAAGCCAGATTCACTTAACAATCAGGTCATTAACCTAACAACTGCAATGTTTCACTTAACAACTGTGGCAAGAAAAAAAATTTCTGTAAAAAAATACATATAATTTCTTTTAAAAAAATACAGTAAACATCAAGTGGCACTATAAATAATATCTTCAAGGCTTTTATACCAACATTTGTAAACTAAGAAAAATCCAAGTACAAACTTTTACTAGCTGATTTGAAGTTCCACTTTTGAGAAATAGTCCCACAAAAATAAGGAAAGCCACATTTTCCAATTTTCTACTGATGCACCCATAACTGATATGTATAGTAATACTTTAGATCTCTCCATCAGTGCTATTATTTTAGGAAAGGCATTAATTTCTGAGGGCAGATTTCTGAGGATCTGCTTTGCATAGTCTGAATAAAAATGAACCAAAAGGCTTTGTTTTCCTAGGAAACTGAGATACAGGAAAATTATCATGCATTTTGCATAATCAGTAGAATTTATTATAAAATGCTGTAGCAAAAAAGGATACGCTCCTTTCTCAGGTAATTAAGCAAGTATTCTTCAGGATCGGGATAATTGTCTGTCACCTGCATTGAAAGAACCATTGTAAGGATATAATGCACTTTTTCCCAATAAGATTAATGTTGTTTTTAAGAGTGGAAATTAATACTGCACTTTTTCTTTCCTCTTACTTAGGCTAATCATTACAGGCTTACAAATCTCTTAGCATGTTTGAGTTAATTCAACTGAGACTTGAGTCATCTGTTACTATAGAAGGACAATGCAAAGTTGTTTGGGCTGTGGACATTCAGATACAATAAGACCATTAGGATAAGAAAGGAACAGGGGGACATGACATAACCCAAAAGAAAAACCATAGTAAATCAAAGAACAAGAAATAGACTTTCTTTCCATTCATCCCCTCTTCTTTCCACAGCTTTTAACACAAACAAAATGATTCACCTCTTGCATGTAATAGTTCTTTCATATTTTTAAGTACCATTTTAAATTCCCACAGAGATATCATCATTGCACATTCTTATATCTTATAGTCTTTAAAATCCACAAATCAACTTCTCTTTTTTGTTTTTTTTCTTCAGGCTTTCTGGATTCACAATTATTCCAGTGTTGATATGTTGATGGAATTGGGAACAAACCAGCATTAAGTTCTATTAAAATAATTTTACCCTTTCATAAGAAAACATAACTGTACAGATAGGTTTATAATAGTTTATGATATGAAAACTATTTCATTTTTTTGCCTCTTCTTACTGACGCCTTTTGGAATATAAAGAGCATTTGGAATACAGGGACCTCTGAAGGCAATGGGTCTTCTTGTTTCTAATTAAAATATTCAGGGAGCCATGTTGCTATTCACTCCTCTTTCTGTTACTTCTGGATTATTATATTACTCAAATAGCAAGTTAATGGCTGAGCTGTGGTTTCTATTAATTTTTACTCTGATAAACTCTGGTAAAGCCCCAAGGCACCATATTTACCTGACTAGGCAACTAGGAATTAACTTGAGTTAATTAACTTGAGTTAATTAATTGAGTTAACCTAAGTTCCTTCAGTGTTCTCTTACTTCTCTAGACTAAATCAGATGTTTCTCTTAACTATATGTTGTCTCATCCTATTTCCAACTGTATTAAGGTGAAGAAAGAACCTGTGAGTTGTGTGAGAGCTGTGATACAATCTTTAAAAAAACATTACCAGCAGCGATCCAATTCCAGTGATCTTTTTTTCTCTTCTTTGGATTTAGAAACAGTCTTCCAAGTTGTGACAAACATTTCTTAACATGATTGTAGATGATTTTTTAGTGGAATTTGATTCTGTAGTAGTGTGCATTTTGGCTTGCTGAGCACTAGGATGATGACATTTATAATTGCAGTTTGACTTATGATCTGACCAAATTATCTGTTCAAAACTCAGAAGTCTAAGGTGCAGAAGTCTCTTTGCCCTAAGAGATCAGGGCAAAGTAAGAAAAGACTGCAAAAGTTTTGAAGTTTTGGCACTATTAAGAGTGATTGCAACAAGGCAGCTCTTCTCAATCCAAACAAGTGATCTTCAAAAAAAATCTTCATACTTGAGAATCATAAACAATGGTAGAAGACTGGTAATATCTTTATTTAGGAATTATATTGTTAGCATTTCTATACTTCTTATTCTTAGTTATTTATTACTAATAGGGGCATTGTTTGTAGAACTACTATAGTTATTAGAGATTTTTTAAAAATCTCCCTTTTAACCTTTTTGTTTGAAATTCTTTTTTTCCTAGTGATTTACCTCTATTTAACACCTATTCATCGGTATTTTGCATTCATTTTCTTAACATGTTCGTAATTATTTATTCTACTGCTTATTGCAAACGTAACTGTCAAGCCAGGAAAACTTAACAAACTTAACAAAGAACTGATAGGACATTTTTGGGCAATTGGTAAACCTAAACATGCAAAGATAATAGCCCCTGACTGGAACGTGTTCTAGTTATGGCACGTTTGCAGAAAAGAGATCAGGGCACAGTAAGAAAAGATTGCAAAATATTAACACACTGGGAATATGAATGAAAGTAGGCTGTTTCCTGGGCATTTCTTTATATTTTAATACTCACTTTTGTGCTTTTATCACACTGTATTAGAATTTCAAAAATATAAAAAAGCAAAATGTAGCTCACTTCAGACCTATATTGAAAGTACCACATTTTAAACCTCTCCCTTTAAAATTTTCTAGTTGAAAATTCATAAAATATATTTCTGGATGCCTTCTTGTATTCTTGTATGTGTAATGCAAACTAAATTTTCTCTTGAGAATATCTGTTTGTAGTAAATCTGGCAAAAAGCTACTTAACGTATTTGTAAATTAATGCTATAAATATAAAACTGCATAATTATCAGTTTTAAATAGAAAAATATTATCTTATTTATTTTTAACAACTTTTCAGATTATTGTTTAGCAATGTCTTAATTAGCTTAGTCTTGGCAAACCCTTTGCATTAATTACAATGGTAAAATAATGGTTACACAATATAACAAAATCATTTATACAACAGTTCAGTTCATTTAATTGGTTTAAAATCATTGTATTCCTGTCCTATCGGGCTGCATACAAATACTTGGGGGAGTTATTTTACAAGTTAATAAGTATGTCACAATTATGTAGTTTTATTTCTGTGTAAGCAATTACTATTGCATGTACATAAACCTGTCCCTTGTACTGTAAAGATATAATATATTTTGCAAGCCAGAATGAATCACTGTGCAGTGTCAGGAATAATATAGTATCATAAGGCATTCCTCACCTTCTTCAATTTTTTAAAAAAGTAAATTTTCTGTTAAAGAAAAGAAATCCTTACCTTCCTTCCATTCACAAAAAATACAAGTTCATCTGATGGTTGAGGACAAGTCATTTTGCAGTTCAAAAGCACAGTTTAAGAACTACCAGGAATGATGTGGTCAAGAATGAAGGATTTTGCAGTGGCAGTCAATTTCTAAAAACTAAGCAACAAATGAAATAAAGAGGGAGGAGGAGCCTGAATAGAATTATTCAAAATCTCTTTGGAAGGTTGTTTTTCTCAGCATAGGTGGATTTCTTTAGTTGGAAGAATTTAATACTATTTAGATGTAAATCAAGTTACTTTAAGAATCACTGCACTAGGCTAAGTCTAGAGTTCAAGAATTGGGAAGAAAACAACTTTTCCCTTACACAAACTCATATTCATTTCTAGACACTTGCAGGTGTTCTAGTAGGGAATTTTATGAAGGGAAATATCCAGGAAAATGATGGGAGAACAGGAGGCTGTGCAAAAAGTAAGAGATGAAAAACTCCCTTTCTTTCCTCTGCTGGGAAACTCTGCTAGATCACAGCCCAGTGAAATGGCACTTATGACTGAATCTGAATCATTTGTTTAGGAAGCCTGGTGTTTTCCCTGTCCTTTAACTGGGTGAAATGGTGCAACCTTTTGAACCAAGGTACCTCAAAGAGGCTAATTTACAGCTAATTTACAGAATGCATTCAAAGTCCAGGACTCAGGACTCCTGTAGAATTGAAATTTGGCAAATGTTATAAAACTAT
The DNA here is from genome assembly GCF_049901715.1 of Pseudonaja textilis. Lineage (NCBI taxonomy): Eukaryota > Metazoa > Chordata > Lepidosauria > Squamata > Elapidae > Pseudonaja > Pseudonaja textilis. The sequence goes on from NC_141990.1 coordinate 171,675,811, forward strand.
TTATGACATAAACTTTAACATAAAATCCTTTGTGATATAATACAAAATGTCACAAAACATTTCCTGTGCCGATGCTTTATTGTGCTGTATAGTTCAACATAAGCTATTTTCAAGGCAAATGCATCTCTGAATGTAGCCCAACTTTTCCACTGAAGGCAGTACATTAGAAGCTCTACTGAAGTCACTGAGAAATCTGGTAAGGAAATCTCTCGAGATGGCCCATGAGTCACAGATTTTCTAGTACTTTGCTAAAAACCCTATTTCACACAGTACAAATTACAATATTTATTTCATTTAGGTATAGGGTTTACATTATATGCTATATGCTAACATAACCATCAAAAACCAAGGAACAATTTTACACTTTTTTCTTTATTTATACAAATTCTAGACAACCTTCGTTTCGAAGGGCTCTAAGCAGTGTAAATTACTAATTACACATTACAATACAATATAATGAAAAACACTTTGGGAACCACTGATGTAGATGTTCAATGGGTCTGGAGAAATGACCAAGAACTAGAAATAATTTGATTTCTATGGGGAAATATTATATCATATGATCTTCATAAACAGGTTGCCCTAGGTGAAGGTTTCTTTATCACTAAAAACAAAAGTAGATTTGGCACTCCATACCCGTGGTGGTTTTAGCTCTTTTTGCATGGGAGAATAGCAGTTATTCCCATGGATGTTTGTACAACCCATGAGGAAGGATGTTTGACACTGTGATGCACACCCCAACTTCCATGCTTCTTGTATCCTGGTATGGAACTCACTTGAACCTCCCCAGTGGAGACTTATGACTACCATAGGTCATAATTTTAAATTAGAAAATGCTTTCTGAAGAGGAAAGAATTAAGTTCTCACTTCATCTCTCTTGATTTACTGTAGGTTTAGTAATCTTATTTTGTAAAAGATGGGGAGAACATAGTGAAACTCACTGGAGAAAATACCTGACTGTGCGCTACATATATTTGACCCCAAGGAATTTCAGGTAATAGAAAAACCAGTTTCAATTGGCCATAATTCTGATGCTGTGGGTGCCAAGCTGCTTATTATTGGAATTATATCCACACTTTCAAGACCTGTAAGATTTGTTATTTAATCTGAAAGAACAGCACATTTCCGTAACATATCTCAAAGCAAATAATCCTCATAAATATCAAGTTGGGCACCGGAGAAAGAAGAGTAACTTGATAACTTCTAACATTTTTGGCTAGAAACATTTCTTGAGTTTCACTTCTTGGGTTCTTGGGATTTTGTTGGGTCTCAGTTAGGTGGTGACACCCACTGTTTCCTTTAAGCACCCAGTTTGAAAGTTGTCTCTAAGGTCAATGCTTAGAAAATGGACTTTTATTTATTACTTTTCTGGAAACTTGAAACAGTTCTTTGCAGAAAAGCGGCACTCGCTACTGAGAGATTTCTTCAATCCCACTGTTAAACCAGTTTTCTTCCTTATCTCATGTTCTCTGCACAATAAAAGCATTTTCTCCATCATTTCTACAGCTGGATTAATGATGCACATGGTTATCTTGGCAGTCAAAGAGGAGAATGTATGATGGCACTATGGAATCTAGTAGCATTCTTTGCAGTTATGTTGCACAAAGTAGATTCAGTCAGATTAAATATGTATCCTAGGGATGAGGAACTTTCACAAACTTCAGTGTAACATAGTATAACCAATTTCATTTCTAGTGTTAGAGATGTTAATTCCAACCCCTCCCACCATCCACAGCATGGAAAGAGTTCCGATGCTCACAAAGAGAGACGATGGGAAATGCAGGTTTAGATTAACATTGCATATTCACTCCTGGCTTCAATATTACTTTGCTTTATCACAAATCCAAATTAACAATCTTATATATAGATGGGCCTCAGGAGAACATCTTTTACTTTTCTGCCTTCTGCACAGAGGTGGATTTATAAACTGTACAGATGCAGATAGATAACTTAACAAGATGTCCATAACAAAGAACATTTATTGGTTCATCAGGTATTCTCATAACTCACATTTGTGACAAAGTAGTTCTTTAATGACCAATCCTTTGTATATCTGCCTTGTAGTAAAAGGAGTTATCTCCCAGCCCATCTCATAGCGATAGAAAGAAGCTGCCATAAATTGGAGAGTTCCGACAAAGAATGAGGGAAACTCCCCCAACCCTTCGAGGGTCAATTTAGTGATGAACCAAATGTGGTCACATGATATGGACTACATTTCCCAGGATACCTTTAACTACATTTACCATGATGCCTTCCCTTAAGGGGACAGCTCATAATTCCTAAGTAACTGCAATTCCCATAGACTGGCTGGGACAGCACAGATGTCCTTTTCATTTGCAAGGGAGTTGAACAAGATGTTGACGGCCAGTTTGGCCCCATAGTAACAGAAGTAACTATTTCAAGTCTTGAAGTGAGGGTCAGGATGCACAACTAGAACATGGCGTAATAAATTCCAGCTTATGGTAGTAAGTTCTAGTTAACTCTGCTCCATGGCTATGGAAAGGAATGGGAATTCATGCTCTTAAAAGAAGGTACAATATAGTACTGCAACTTGGTTCAGACTGCTTAAGCAACTGGTTAAATATGGGAGTCACAATGTTTATTAGGATCACTTCTCATTTGAAGATTCACATCAAATGGGGAAGCTTGAATTGGGTCAGTTTGATATTAACAACAAATTTCATTCATTTTTCCAATTTGATTTGGAAAAAGAAAATGGTTTGGAGCTTTACTGATCTTTTGAATTGAATTGCATTTCTAAATACAAGTTTCTTGCTGCTTAATACCTTATTGCATTCAGAAAAACAAATCAAAACGAAATTCAAAATGAGTGTGCGGTAAAAATTTAAATGTTCTAAGTAAGTAGAACTTATTTAGTATAAGTAGAGTATAGGACTTTTGAACTTCCTGATTCCATCTGATTTATAGAATAAATCAGACTTACTCACCAGAGGTTAATTGATATCAGTCACTTGGGCCAGACTTTATATTTATGAAGCTCTCATTAATTTCAAAATAAGAATATTTGTGATTTATTTATTTATTTGCCCAAGCCTATACTAATTTTAAGAGCTACTTTCTTGTTTGCTTTGAATTATATTGGCTTAACAATAGTGTTTAGCTGTTATAAGAATACATAGAAAGTTTTAAATGTGTACAACTGTAACATGGGAAGGAACCAGAGGTGGGTTTCAAATTTTTTAACAACTGGTTATGTGGGTGTGGCACGGTGGGCATGGTTAGATGAGTGTGGACATGGGACTGGGTGGGTGTGGTTTCTTTTTTGCAGCAACCCCCCCCCCCATACTCCAGTTTTGGGCCTTCTGGGCCTTAGGGAAGCCTCCTGGGGGATGTTTTTCTTCCCAGAAGGCTTCCCTGGGCCCAGGAAGGCAAAAAATGGAACATGGAGGGGCTGAAGCCCCCTCCCCCACTCCCCGTGCCTTATTTTGCCTCCTGGGCCTCAGGGAAGCGTCCTGGGAGAATCAGTAAGACAATGTCAGATCCATGTATCTGTCATTTCTTCGGTGGAAGAAGAAAAGTGGGGGAGTCTGATAAAGAAATCCTTTCTTGATGTAACCTGAATATATTTAATCTTATATCAAATTTATATAACCTACACATGATACAATGGAGGGAGAAAACCCAGATGGCTGGAACCTATCACATCTGAGAGGCACAGCCAGGAGATGAGAAGACCATAAAAAATTCCACAGTGAGATACGCCCTGAGAAATTGTGAAAAAGATCGTTCCTTACAAAAGGGATGGTGTTGGGGGGGGGGAATTAACATACTGGCTTTTGTTTCACTACATACACATCGAGATAAGAGGAGGGGTTCTAAACTACCTTATCTATCCCTGTATGCCTGAGAGACTTTAGATGCTGCTTTGAACTCCTACATGAATTGTCTCATCTCAATAAAGGATTCCTTTTGATACGTTTGGTTTTCAGAAGTTCATTCTTGTTAATTGAATGGGAAAATGTTCTGTAGCCTGACATAAAGCAGTGTCTGCAATAGAGGTCAGCCCGGAGAGGAAATTAAAAAAAACCCCAAACCCTCCACTCCACCGAGGGGACCCTGCAAGAAAGGAAAATGTCTGAGTACAGCAAGGACCAAGGGGAAGCTGAATGCTGGGGAGAAACGTCAACACTTACCCAGCCAGATACTGACTCGGTGCACTCCATTGAAGATAGAGAAGCTGCCTACGAAACCTCCACAAAGCCCCGGTGGTCTATAGACGTAGGAAAGAGAGACAGCTGGGACGGAAGAACCAGGGGAGTAACCTTCACCCAGGGCAATTGTAAACCCAGATGGAAATTGGAGCTGGAGGCCCTATCAGATCAGGAAGGATGGGGCGAGGAGCCACCGGCCGATGACTGACTGAGACAGTACATAAATTGCCTCGTGAGGGAAGCCCGAGATGAGGGATGCACCAGGATGCCAATGCAGGAGAGCGAGGGAACCAGAAAATGAGAGAACCTGAGCCGCCAGCCCAGATTCAGCTGAGAATGATCGAGCAGCAGGACAAGCTTAAGAACCAGCAGCCATACCAGGTACCCAACCCCTAAATGCCCCAGAACAGGGGATTAACCCTGGCCAACCCAGAGACATACAACTGCAAAGGAAGGTCCGACCCCTGGGAGTAAAATTCGAGGGGAACCCCCAGAAACTGGGATTTTTCCTGGCACAAATGCTCACCTACATGCAAAATATGGGCAGAATTTCCAAACCCAGGGATCCCAAATATGAGTCGTCACCCTGGCCCTTGAAGGGGCAGCAGCCAGATGGATGGTGATGTTCTACAACATCAATGCCCCAGAATTAAGGAACCTCGACCGCTTCATGATGGCCCTATGCCACCACTTTGTAGACCATCTTGCCAATAGAAAAGCCTGAGACTGCATCAGAGTCTTAAAGCAAGGTGGTCGCCTGGTAGCTGAATACACCAAGGAATTTCTTGACCTGACCGGCCGGGTAGACTGGCCCGAGGATATCCTAGTCTGTTGGTTCAACGATGGACTAAATGATGACCTATACACTGCCTGTCTGGCCCGTGGGGCCCCAAACCTCCTGCATGAATGGTACATGATGGCAGAGGAGGCGGAAATAGACATGACTCGTAATTGGTACCACAGTGGCAAGTTTTGGAAAAGATTCCCACCCCTGGGGAAATGGGAAGTTTTCAAACCCCAATCCACCATGACTCCAAGAACGTCTGGTTGCTTTAAGTGTGGAAATGAGGGACACCACGCAGCAGAATGCCATTCGAAAACCCCTGCCAGAAAGCTAGACCACTCAGCAGGGGGAAACCCAGAACATCCAGCCCTCGAGGAAAGGAGACTGGCCTGAGAGGCCGAATAGATGTGGGACTCCGATCCCCCACCAACTCAGAGGAAGAACCCCCAATGCTCCGAGGGGACCTGAGCCAGTCCGAAAGTGATCCAGAAGACGACCCGCTGGTAAGCAATCCAGTTGAACCAATCACCCTACCCCTGAGACTGTTTATCCCCAGCCGAGGGAAGGGGGAGGAAATTGCAGCGTTGCTGGATTCGGGATGCACCCGATGCCTAATAAATCCCTCCCTTGCAGAAAAATTGGGGATCCAACTGAAAGAAACGGAAAACCCCATCGCTTTCTACCAATTAGATGGAATTATACGGGGGGGGGGGGGAGCCAGCCAGGTTTACCACAGAACCATTAAAAATAAGAATAGGGAACCATAGGGAAATGGTCACATTCATTATAGCCCCAGGAATGGAAGAGCCGCTAGTCCTAGGTCTCACATGGCTGCAGAAATGGAATCCAAAAATAAATTGGAGGAGAGGAACTGTACACTTCTAGAGAGACGTAGTATTTGCAAATAGCTCAGAGGAAAGGATAAAGAAAGGAACAGTGAACAGAGAGACAGCCATGACCGGACAGTCGGTTGAAACCGTTAACATCCCAAATGAGTACCAGGATCTGGCCCACGCATTTAGTGAGGAAGTTTGTGATGAACTCCCACTCCATCGCACCACAGACTGCGCCATCGAAAACCTACCAGGGGCTAAATTCCCAAAACCACAAATGTACTGCATGTCCCCCAGAGAACTGAAAGAACTCAGAGCATTTATCGATAAAAAATTAAAAAGGGGTTTCATTGAACCTGCCCCATCCTAAAATAGCTGCCCCAGTGTTATTCCGCAAAAAGAAAGATGGCTCAGCACGCTTACAAAAGATTGGACTCAATTTGCATAGAGAATATGTATCCACTCCCCTTCATGAAGGACATGTTAGCCCACCTCTCGAAAGGATTTTTTTTTTTCAAAGGTAGACTTACGAGAGGCATATTACCGCATCAGAATAAAGGAAGGGGATGAGTGGAAGACAGCTTTTAACACACCATTGGGATGCTATGAATTTAAAGTGCTCCCCTTTGGACTGCAAGGAGCGCATGCCATGTTTATGCAATTGAGCAATGAAACCCTTCATGAATTTTATATAAAGGGGTTCTGGTGTATCTTGATGATATTTTAATCTACACGGAAATGATGGAAGACACATCAAGCTACTCCATGCAGTCCTCACAAAACTCTTAGATGCTAAACTATATGCAAAACTCTCTAAATGTGAATTCCATCAAGAAAAAATTGACTATTTGGGATATAGAATATCCTACGAGGGAATAGAGATGGACCCACAGAAAGTAAAAGCTGTACTGGACTGGGACCCACCGCACACCTGCAAACAATTGCAAAGTTTCCTGGGGTTTGCGAACTTTTATCGCCAATTCATTCCAGCTTTTGCAAACATCACCCTCCCTATCATGAACTTGCTAAAAATGAAAGTGGGGGGAGAAACCGAAACCAAGGCAACCCCTTATCTGGACAATGGAATGCCAAGTGGCATTCGAGAAACTCAAACGTCTATTCTCAGCAGAACCAGTCCTTAAGCATCCAGATCCTGTACAACCTTTTGTCATCCAAGCAGACGGTAGTGATGTTGCAGTTGGAGCAGTCGTCCTCCAAAAGAATGGACAATTACAATCTATGGACTGTATAGTGGAGCTTCCCGAAAGTGCTGGAAATACTGTCATTTGGCTTGTAACTGATCTTTTTTCCAAACAGGTTCACTTTATCCCATGCCAAAAGATCCCAACTGCCAAGGCATTGGCAAAGATGTTTCTAATACACATCTATCGCCTTCATGGAGCTCCCCAGCGGATTATCTCAGATAGGGGTGTTCAGTTCACATCCAAATTTTGGTGGGCATTTTTAAACCTATTAGGCTCCACCCAGGGGTTGTCATCAGGAAATCACCCCCAAATGGACGGATTGACAGAGAGAGTGAACAGTTTATTAGAACAATATTTAAGATGTTTTATTAGTCACCAACAGGATAATTGGACTGACCTTTTTCCATTTGCAGAGGTAGCATACAATAACTCAGTCCATAGTAGCAAGGGGTTCACCCCATTCCAGGTAGCCACGGGCCAAGAGTTCAACCCCATGCCAGAACTACCCACCAAAGATCCTGAAATCCCCTCCCTTAAGGAGTGGATGGATAACTTACAAGCCATGTGGCCAGTGGTAAGATTATCTTTACAGGAAGCTAGAGCAGTTTATAAAACTCATGCAGACAAAAAACGCTTGCGAACCTAAACTATTCAAGATTGGGGACCATGTATATTTGTCTACAAAATTCTTAAAATCATTACAGCCCTCTAAGAAATTAGCACCAAAATTCATTGGCCCATTCCCCAACTCCAGAATTATTAACCCCATAACGGTAGAGCTTCAACTTCCCAAAACACTTTGGCAGATTCATCCAGTATTTCACTGTAGCTTGCTCATACCGGAGATCACGTCAAACCTCATAACCCCCCCTTCCCACACCTCCAACCCCTATCATGGTACATGGGGAACAACATTTTGAAATTAAAGATATCCTTGATTCACACACTCACTGTGAATCCACACAATACTTAGTAGCTTGGAAACACCTTCCTTCCTCAGAAAATGAGTGGGTAGCCAAACGACACATAAAAGCACCCATATTACTACGAAAGTTCCACCTAAAATACCCTGATAAACCATCCTGAATTGCAAATGTAATGCAAGATTTTTGTTTTTTTCCAGGTAGACCTATCTGTTTTTTAAGGAGGGCAGGATGTCAGATCCATGTATCTGTCATTTCTTTGGTGGAAGAAGAAAAGGGGCGGGAGAGACTGATAAAGAAATCCTTTCTTGATGTAACCTGGATATATTTAATCTTTTTTAAAAATAAATTTTATTAAGTTTCCAAATTTTGAAAACATAAAATAAAACTTTATACATTGTTATCAACATCAAGACATTTTTTGCATCTCCTCACATTTTTCAGTATATGTATTTACTTATTCCTTTACCATTATATCTTACTATAAATCAATATCTTTTATCCTTACATCTCAATCTTCTCCATGGTATATTTACATATTTACATATTCCCTCATTCTTTTCCTAATTGCCATTTTATTTTATTTTTATTTCTAAACCATTCATACCAGGCATCCCAGGCCCTATAATAAATGGAATCTTCTCTGTCTTTAATTTTCATCGTTAGCCTGTCCATCTCTATACAATCTATTTTTTTTTTTTATAACCATGCCTTCCAGTGGAACCCTTTTTTCCTTCCAAAGTTGTGCGTATGAAATCCTTGCAGCTGTTAATATATGTAGCATAATATATCTATCTGTTTTATTGCATTTTTGTGTTATCATACCTAATTAAAAAAGTTTCCGGATTAAATTCAATTTTCTGATTCGTGATTTCTTCTATCCATTATCTAATTGTATTCCAATATTTTTTCACTTCCTGGCATGTCCACCAGGTATGAAAATAAGTGCCTTTTTCTTTTCCACATTTCCAACAATTTGGGTCTGAGTTAAACATTTTTTCCAATCTAGCGGGAGGAAGGTGCCGTCTGTAGAACATTTTGTATTAATTTTCCTTGTATGCTGTGGATGTAATCAGTTTGTAATTTGATCCCTACATTCTCTCCCAATTTTCCAGGTCTATATTGTGGCCAACATTTTTCGCCCATACCACCATTGTCTCTTTGACCACCTCCTCTTCCATTTTAAAATCTAGTAGAAAGTTTTATATTCTTGAAATCATTTTCTTTTCCATTTCTTGTAGAATTTTATCTAACTGATGCATTTCCATGTAGAAACCAAATTATTATTTGTCCTTCTGATAGCTCGCCTGAATTTGCATGTATGGCCACCAATCTATCTTTATATTTTGTTGCTGTAATTCTTGTCTCATGTTTAATCTTCCTTGTGTGTCTAATAGGTCTTTGTAATTCCTCTTTTCCCCACAGATCCATTGCATTTGGGTAGATTTATGCTTTCATAGTTGACAGCCAGTTCGGTATTTTAGTATAATGATTCTTTTTAATCTTGTTCCATGTCTGAATTAATGAATCTCTCATCATGTGTCTCTAAAAATATGCATGCTGTTTACATTTCTCATCCCATAGGAAACTATGCCACCCTCTCTGCAAGTCTATCGACAATACTCTTTTATTTTCCAGGTTGATCCAATCTTTAATCCATACCATAGCTGCAGCCTGATAATACATTTCCCAGTCAGGGAATCCAAAGGCACCCCTTTCTCTTTTGTCCTGTAACAATTTCATTTTTATCCTAGCTTTTTTCCCATCCCAAACAAATTTACTTGTTATTCGATCTAATTCTCTAAAAAAGGTTTTATCCAATCTTATTGGTACAGTTTGAAAAAGATATAGAGGATATGGGAGTAAAATTAATAAAGGAAATAGAGGAATTTGGCAAAGTTGCAGGCCTTAAGAGTAATAAAAACAAAACAAAATTATTGACTAAAAATTTAAAAGATAAACAAAACAGAATTAGAAGAAAAATTGGGAATGCAAAGTGTGAAAAAGGTAAAATATTTAGGCATTTGGTTAACAGCAAGATGCTCTTCAATCAAAAAAGATAACTATGACAAATTAATAATACAAATCAAAAAAGAATTGGAAATGTGGGGGAAATTACAGCTATCACTACTGGGGAAAATTGCGGCAATTAAAATGTCTACCCTACCAAAAATTCTGAATATATTTAATCTTATATCGAATTTGTATAACCTACACATGATACAATGGAGGAAGAAAACCCAGATGGCCAGAACCTATCACCTCTGGGAGGCACAGCCAGGAGATGAGAAGACCATAAAAATTCCACACTGAGATGTGTCTTGGGAACCTCTGGAAAAGTTCATTCTGAAAGGGGATGGGGGGAAATTAGGTATGCCCTGGGAAACTGTGAAAAAGATTGTTCCTTACAAAAAAAGTGGGGGATTAACATACTGGCTTTTGTTTCACTAAATACACATTGAGATAAGGGGAGGGGTTCTAAACTCCCTTATCTATCCCTATATGCCTGAGAGACTTTAGACGCTGCTTTGAACTCCTACATGAATCTCATCTCATCTCAATAAAGGATTCCTTTTGATATGTTTGGTTTTCAGAAGTTCATTGTTGTTAATTGAATGGGAAAAAGTTCTGTAGCCTGACAGAGAGCAAGAGGGATCCTGGCACAGCTGATCATCAGAACAGCTGATCGTCAGGAGAGAAAAAAAAAGAAATACCTTAAGGAGTGACTGGGTGGGGGAGAATGCAGTCAGCAATGTTGGCCATGTGCGTGATGTTGCACAAGTGCGATAAGGACTGACTGAGCGAGGAGGGAGAGGCGGAAAGGGGCGGGGCCATCCAGGGGCATGATTTGCCAGTTCTCCAAACTACGCAGAATCATAACAATCAGTTCTATAGACCCAGTCTGAACTGGTAGATTCCCACCCCTGGAAGGAACATGTTTCAAAATTTATAATAATAATCATGACAAAATAGGAAATGTTCCGTTTTAATTCCCCTTCTCTACGTGTTTATATAAGATGTAAACAAGTGTTCAGTTGGAATTCTAACAGCAGCTCCTATATCAACTTCAGAATGGAAGGGCTGGCTGGGGAGCACATAATCCCTATTCAAATAGAAGCAGGAAAATTGCTAGTTTCAGGATTTGCAGGTATTTGAGATACATGCCTTAAAACCATTAACAAAATAGCTGCCTTGGCAGCTAGACACACAACATTTATTAGAAGGCAAACTGATGACCTTGCTCTCCATCATATCCTCTGACTACTGTATAACCTTCTGTTACTTTAATTTTGTAAAAAAATGCTGTGGGCCCTTAGTAGGCATTTGTGAGTATTTAGCACCTCTTGGTTTCTTTTAATTTAAAGGATCAAAAGAATAATTAAACCAAATTCAACATTTGCCTGTAAGGCATCAAGAGCAAATTTGTGTTGATATATATCATGTTCCCATCCCTGAATTAGAAAAAGTATTGCTTACATTACGTTTACTGGTACTCTATTTATATCCATTCCAACAGAACCAAATGAACCACTGGGGCATTAGAAAGGTTGCTGTTCCGGACTAGCAGGCTCGAAAGCCTGCAACTCTGATTGGCCCGCTGATAGCCGATCGTGATTGGTCGCCATAGACTGATGCGATTGGCCAGTAAACGGGCTGCTGCGATTGGCCCTGCCAAGAGCGGCAAACTCAAATCACCTTCATTGGCTGCCTAGCCGCAGCCAGCCCTATATAAGGGGATGCTGCGGCTAGGATTAGTTGCTCAGATCTGAAGTCACTAATAAAGAGCTGTTGTTGCTATCTGAGTCTTGCCTCCGTTCTTGAACCATCCTCCCAGATCTAACACTGGCGACGAGGATGGGATGCGGAGGCAACGAACTCTATTGATTTGAACTAGCTGAAAGAGCACGTGGCTGACAGAGCGCAACAACGGGGACATGGCCAGCAGCGCTATACCACCCGCCCCATTCGATCCAGCTAGCGAAGACTGGGACTCATATATGGACAAATTTCAAATGTTCCTGGAGTCCAACAACCTCAAGGATGCCACGCCCAGCAAGAAACGAGCCGTTTTTCTAACCTATTGTGGGCCAGCCGTATTTAAGATGGCTAAAGCCTTAGCGAAGCCAGCTGAGGTTAAAACCATGGATTGGGACACCCTTGCTCCCATCCTGCGCAACCATTACGCCCCAGCCGTGCCAACTCTCATTCGCAGACATGAGTTCTACCAGAGGGACCAGCGTGAAGGTGAGAGCGTTGGGGATTTTGTGGCAGATCTGAGGAACCTGGGCGGTTTATGTGGCTTTGCCAATCTCGAAGAAGCCATGAGAGACCGCATCGTCCTTGGCCTCAGAGACCCAACCGTCCAGAGCAAGATCATGGCCAAGGGAGACATCTCGCTTGCAGATGCCATAGCAGATGTTACCGCAGCTGAAGCCACTCATAAATCAGCAGCACGAATGCGTCGAACCAGCGGAACCAACCGCCAACCCAGCAACGATGCTGGGAAACCTCCAGACAAGTACACATCAACCACCCATCATGAAGATATCGAGTCATCCTCAGACAGCCGAGGAGGAAGAAGTCCACAGACTCCGGTCAGAATGTGAGCAACAAGACCAGCGGAGTCGTAAATCCAACTACCAATGCGTCGGATGTGGGGGAAACCATCCTCGATCCGAATGCAGATTTTTAGACGCCATGTGTCGTTTTTGTGAGAAACGAGGGCACATCGCGAAGGTATGCAGAAACAAGAGAAATTCCATCCCCAGACGGAGAGGGAGCAGCCCATAGAGAAATGATGGCAACTCCACCACACAGAGGGACCGCCCTAGCAGCCAGTGGAACCAGAACAGCAGGCCCCGAAGGTTTAACGGCACACCCAGACAAGAGGAGGCTCATCAAACCATCACCATCGGCCACGCTTCATCACTTGACGCTAAAAAATCCGAGTAAAGGTCACCATTGAAAACAAACCATGCATCATGGAAGTCGACTCTGGGTCATCATTATCCATGGTATCCTGGAAAACACTCAAGCAGCTGATCCCCAACATCCGACGCCAAGACCTCAGCAGTCAGAGACTCATACTGAAAGACTATCAAGGCAACTGGATTCCAGTCGCAGGTACCCGCCATTTCCAGGTCTCTTTCAAGGGACATAATGCAATTCTACCACTCACCATCGTAGACAGAGACCGGCCAAGTCTATTGGGCCTTCAGTGGTTCACGCCATTAGGAATCGGAATGGCTGGCATCCATCATACTGAAGACGATGACTGGGAGGCGGCCCTCATCCACGACTTCCAAGAAGTGTTCAACAAAAGCCTAGGCAAGTACAAGGGGTCCCCCATTTCGTTTAATCTTCGCCCCGACATTGCACCCATTCGCCTAAAGCCACGCCGAGTTCCCTTTGCTCTCAAATCCAAAATTGATGAGCAACTGGACAAATTAATTGCACAAGGCGTGTTAGAACCCATTGACCACGCCCGATGGGAGACACCAATTGTCACCCCCATAAAGTCTGACGGGTCCATAAGATTCTGCGGTGACTACAAGGCCACCCTCAATCATGCGCTACAGCAGAGCGCCTACCCAGTACCAGTTGTTCAACATCTCCTGCATTCACTTGGGGGTGGCAAAATATTCACAAAATTAGATCTAGCGCAAGTGTATCAACAGCTACCAGTTGATCCCGAGACTGCAGAAGCCCAAACTATAGTCACACATCGTGATGCATTCAAATTCAACAGGCTCCAGTTTGGTGTAAGCGTAGCCCCAGGGATTTTTCAAAGCCTGATGGAGAGACTATTACAAGGTATAAAAGGGGTCGTGCCCTATTTTGATGACGTATTAATAGCAGCACCCACAAAAAGTCAATTAGAGAAACACCTCAGAACAGTCCTACAGAGGTTCAAGGATGCTGGCCTCAAAGTTAAGAAAGAAAAATGCCAGCTTTGCACAGAAAGGGTGGAGTTTCTTGGCTACCTCCTTGACAAGCAAGGAATCCACCCCAGAGAAAAATTGGCAGCTATCAAAAATGCCCCAAGACCCAAAAACAAAACCGACCTCCAAGCCTTCCTGGGACTTATTAACTTTTATAACATCTTCCTACCCCAGAAGGCAACTGTTGCTGAGCCCCTTCATAGACTACTCGAAAAAAGGGCATCCTGGATTTGGGGACGTCGGGAGGAACACGGCTTCCAGCAAGTGAAAGACCTCCTTACCTCTAATGCAGTACTAATTCAGTATAACGAGACACTACCCTTGACTGTCACTTGTGATGCCTCACCGTTTGGGGTGGGGGCCATCCTGAGCCACGTCCTACCAAATGGCTCAGAGGCACCAATTGCATTTTTTTCAAGAACTCTATCAAAAACAGAAAGAAACTATAGCCATTTAGATAAGGAAGCCCTTGCTATTGTCTCTGCAATTAAAAGATTTCATGAGTATGTTTACAGGAGACCATTTTCTATTATAACGGACCATAAGCCACTACTTGGGATTCTGGTGGGTGACAAACCTACTCCACACATTCTCTCCCCCAGAATGACGCGATGGTCGGAATTTCTCGCTGCCTACGACTATCAATTAAAGTATCGCCCAGGGAAATCTATTCCTCACGCAGATGCCTTGAGCCGCTCGCCACTACCTGAGCCACAGGAAGACCCAGCTCCCATGCTCCCAGTACTGCAAATAGAGACAATGCCCTCACCTCCAGTAACGTCCCAAGACATCACCTTTGAAACCAGAAGAGACTCTTGTTTGGCACGAGTTCTTGGCTGGGTGGAGAGGGGATGGCCAGATTACGACCCTAAGGGAATATTTAAGCCATTTAAAAACAGACAAACAGAACTTTTTTCACAAAGAGGGTGCATCTTGTGGGGAGACTGAGTTGTTGTACCAACTAAGTTACAAAAAAGGGTCCTGCAAATGCTACACGATGGACACCCGGGCATCGTGCGTATGAAAGCGCTGGCAAGAAGTTACGCCTGGTGGCCAGGTATGGACAAACAAATCGAAACCTGGGTCGCCTCTTGTAACAGATGCCAGGAAAACCACTCAGCCCCACCAAAAGCTCTACCAGCAGAATGGGAAACACCCAGGGGTCCCTGGTCTCGCATTCATATTGACTTTGCGGGACCTACGAGAGGCCACACTTTCTTAATAACTGTAGATGTGTATTCTAACTGGCTTGAGCTCAATAAAATGAAAGCAACCACTACTGAGGCAGTCATCAAAAAACTGAACAGACTTTTCGCCACACACGGTTTACCAGATGTCCTGGTCTCTGACAATGGGCCCCAATTTACTGCCTTAGCCTTTGAACAGTATTTAGCGGAATGGGGCATCCGACACGCACTCACATCGCCGGCTCATCCTGTGGTGAATGGTAGGGCTGAACGAATGGTTCAGTTTACAAAAAAAACCCTGCAGAAAATGGAACAAGGTAACATCCACGACAAAGTCACTAGAATGCTGCTCCTGCAACACATCACACCAAACAGCACGACCAACAAGAGTCCAGCTGAACTCCTGATGGCCAGGAAGCTCAGATTGCCTCTAGACCGTTTGCACCCTGCCTACAGCCCGGAAAAGCCCCTGGGTTCCAGCAGCAAGCACCATGCCTTCTAGGTAGGAGACCTTGTATTCGCAAAAAAATTTTCTGGGGATCCCCTCTGGATTCCTGCTCAAGTAACTCAAGTTACGGGTCCTCTCTCCTACCGTTTACTCACCACTGATGGCAGAGCGTGGAAACGCCATATTGACCAGCTGCGCTCCAGACTGACTACAACTTCCAACCCTGACCCTAACTTTGACACCAGGGGGGGGAGGGGAAGCTGTGAACTCAGAATTAGAACCAACACCTGTTTATTCTGAATTAACACCAAGATCACCACACCGTACTTTGCAACACTCACCAGCTGTAGCTGAGCCTGGGCAGACGAACGCTTCACCAAGAAACAGCAGCCAGGCAGGTTCAGCGAGCCCGGGGAGCCATGGCAGTAGCAACGAAGCTGAGGACTCTATCACCCCGGGGGCACCAGAGAAGAGCCCTGACCATGGCACCGGTTCACCTTTCCTGCTTGATCCAGCAAGCAGTCCATCTGAACCCGAATTTGAACATGGACAATTGGAATTGCGTAAGTCAGGTAGACAGGTGCGAAGACCTGCCTACCTGTGAGACTACATTACTCCACCCCTTAAACGGAACCGAGAGGGGAGGGGTGTTCCGGACTAGCAGGCTCGAAAGCCTGCAACTCTGATTGGCCCGCTGATAGCCGATCGTGATTGGTTGCCATAGACTGATGAGATTGGCCAGTAAACGGGCTGCCGCGATTGGCCCTGCCAAGAGCGGCAAACTCAAATCGCCTTCATTGGCTGCCTAGCCGCAGCCAGCCCTATATAAGGGGCTGCTGCGGCTGGGATTAGTTGCTCAGATCTGAAATCACTAATAAAGAGCTGTTGTTGCTATCTGAGTCTTGCCTCCGTTCTTGAACCATCCTCCCAGATCTAACAGTTGCGGTATTTCTTGTGTGGAAGTGAACATTAGATATTGGAAGCTTTAACTCTCAGCAATCTAGGATGAAAAATTACAATTCACATTCTATTTAAATGTAATGATCTAGAACTTTATCCATAACACAAGCTAAATGTGTTATAACCTCAGAGTTTGCCTGCAGAAAATCTTTTGAGTTTCAAAAAATTCTAAAATTTTAAATTCTATTAGAAGAGGAATACTGAAAAATAGACCCAAAATAAGGATGTAGAAAACACTGGAGCTATAAAAACTGAATAAATTTCCAACACCTCAACAGCAGCCATTGCTGGCGCTCACAATGAAGTCAGGATGTATTGACACATCTCAGAAGTGGTATCAGTTGGCTTCCTTCAAATACAATTGAACCATCTTCTCCAATGATTATTGTCATTTATAATTTTAAATGACATAATTGTCATTTACAATTAAGATTCTCTGCTGTAGCTCTTGTCCTGAGCATATGCACCAAGACAAAATGTGTCTTATCACACTTGGCCAATAAAGAATTCTTCATTCATTCATTCTGTGGAATATTCTTCCTTCAAAGATTAAAATGGTCCCAATTCAGTTAGGTTTTTTGTAAGGCTTTAAAATATAATAAATAAATGAATGGATGAATAAATAAGTAAATAAACTTGGCTGTATACCTGGGCCTGGGGCTCTGAATATGTTAAGAGTCTGTTTTGTGGCTCTACTGTTAATTTGTTAATTATCTTTGTTGTATATATTTATTTTATGATTATTTTTATTGGTTTTAAATGTTCTGTTTGAGAGCTGCAAACTGCCCAGAGTCACTTGGTTGACTTAGGTAGCCATAAAAATTAAATGAATAAACAAAATAAATAAAACATAAAACCATTAAGATAAAAGATGGCAACATGAAGAACCAAGGGAGCCTCATTCTCCTTCATCAATGCCTGGGTAAGGGCCAAGTCTTCATGGCTCTTCTAAATAACAGTGGAGTGGGGGCCAATTGGATCTTGGGGGGAATCTTGTTCCAGAGAGCACACTCTGCTACAAAGAAGGCACTCTTCCAGTAACTCGATGACATTGATCAATTGAAGGAATTCAGAATCCATCCCTACAGGATTGCATTGGCTAGGCAGATATTATGGGAGACAGGCAGTCCCTCAAATAACCATGCTTATGCCATTTAAGGCTTGAACTCTGAAGAAGAAACCATCAATAAGCAGCCAGTTGCTAGATGAACTATTGCCTGAGGAGCTTCACTGCCCAGTGTCCTATCCCAGGCCAAGCACATACCAATACACAGAGAGGTAGTTGCTCAATATTGCTCAGGGAGACAGCAAGAAGAGTTCACAATCAGGAGAAAGAATGTGTGGCAGTTTAACAGAGGTCCGGGAAATGTAATCTGAGTCAGATAGTCTGTAATCAGAAACTCATAATGTCTTGAAAAGTACTGAGGGAAGAGCCAGAGATCTGGTCAGGAATTAAGATAAGATCTTAATTCTTTGGAAAATGCTAGGGCTGCGCAGCATTTGGATTTGAAATGGTAAAACTGGTTTGGGGACTTCATGTGATCTGGCAAAACAAACATTTGATTAAAAAAATGGAAACAGAGGTTTTCATTCATACACTTTCTCCTGTTTTGGTTCAAAGGTGAGTAAATTGTATCACAATTGGAGGTCTCTTTCAGGCAACCACAGCAGAATTGCATTTTTGGGAAGAAACCTATTTGCCCTGATTGGTTATGTGTCCAGATAGATAAACCTTCTCCATGACAATCTATACCCAGCCTGTTCTTTAAAATCTCCAGCAGAGCATTCATCATCATCATGACTGAGTCCCCCCTCCAGCTGCTATTCTTCTTTTTTCTCCCAGCTTTCTCAGCATTGGAGTCTTTTCTACACAGTTGGGTCTTTGCATAAGGTGTCTGAAGTAGAATAATTTGAGCCTGGTTCTTTGTGCCTTAAGTGACAACTCTGAGTTGATTTGTTCAATTATACATTTGTTTCTTTTATTGATTGTCTATGTTATTCTAGGAGTCTTCTCCAACACCAAAGGTCTACCTAACTACCTTTAATAATTCTCACTTAGCGATAGCAAGTGATTGTGTACTATTGCAACAGCACCCATTTTTCTCTTTTTTTGTTCTATTTGAAACAAATTTTACTTTCCCCCTTTTTTTGGACTTTCTCTTTCCCTCTTTCCTCCTCTTTCCCCTTTCATTCCTTTTTCATTCCTATTATCTTTCCCTTCCCTCTTGCTTCAGTTATTCCAGTTATTTCCAGAACATTGGAATAATTTGAGAAATGGTTTGTCAACATCTTTCACAAGCTTCATTTATTTATATTAGAAGGATGAAGCATGCAGTGATATGCACAATTACTTGGGACTTAGTCCTTATCAAAATCAGTAGAATTCGGAGCATTGTTGTTTTCCATATCACAAATGGAATTCTTATCAGGAAAGCAGGTTTGAGACTTAATAGAAAGTGTTTAGTGCAAAGACAATATAGGTGTTCTCACTGAAGAAAACCATGGGAAGCACTTCAGATGCAGAAGATTTTTCCCCTCTTGCTGTGCTACAAGCTATAAGCAACCTATAGCAAAGCTGGAATTAGTCCCCTAAAATTTCCTTTTCTGCCTAATTTTCTGCCATTAGTAGCTGCATACCTATTTCCTTTGAGCAGAGAATTAGATCAAACCCTTCCTACCTGTGATTGCCTCTGCATATGACAGAGACCTTGCAACTGGAGGCAGAATTTCACCAAAGGGACAATCACAGTGAACTGTTAATCAGAAAAACTTAAGCAATAGAAATCTGAAGTACAGTTTTTAGACTTCATTCATTCCAAGGTACCCATATCTCCACCCCACCCCCATTTTTTAAAAAACAAGTTTTATTCAGTTTTCCATATTTTAATGTCTCTTTTTAGTGAACAGCATGATCACAGGTTTCACATATACATACAAATATGACCATGGTTACATATTCAATTTTTATATGCAATTCCTTATCTAACAGTGCTTTTATACATTTTCTATTTTATTGTATTATTCCAAATATTTATCTCATTATTTAATTCACTTATGATAATTTCATAATCATTATACTTTAGTACTTTGAACTATCATATTTCATCTTAATTTCTAATTAAAAAAAAGACACTTCTATAAATTGGTTTCCCCCCTGAAATCTCAATATAAGTGTGCCACCTCTAAGTTATAAATTCATTTATTTTCACCCCTTTTAAATCTCATTAAAACATTTAACATTATTACCTAAAACATTAAACTTAATAATCCCTTTAAAACTACATAGCATATATAAATCAGATTCTGCATGATTTTTCTCCTTTTAAATTTTATTAAATTTTCCCCCCAAAGGACATATTAATCTACTAATTCAAACAGTAAAACAATCCTAAGCCCTAAAGTTAATTCAATTTCAGCTCTCCTCCTATATCATTTCATTTATTTCCATATATTTAATACACATATTCTATTAATTATTCCATTCATATTTAAATAAAAAAGCCAACATTCCAATCTTAAAAATATTTCAATATATCTAATATACTTATTCCATTATTGTTACAATTATCTCTCTACATAAAGAGGAAGAGCATTAGATTCTATTATCCAAAAAATAACAATTCTGTTTTTCCATTTTGTCAGTCCCTATTTTGTAACCATAAATTTATTTATATAACCCCTCAATACCTTGCAGAATCCCCTTTCTATATAATAATCACCCATTATCTCTGTGTCCAATTAAGGATTTCCCCATTTTTACAATTCCCATATTTCTTTGTTTCCAAATCCTGTTTCTTGTCCCTTCTTTCCCCCTGTCTTTTCTCCTTTGTTCTTTCACTCCAGTTTTTATCCCTCTATTTATAGCTTCCTTTTGCCCTTTGAATTTCTGCTGACTCTTTTTCCCTTTTTAAATTTTTTGGATATTCCCCTTTTTATTTAATTTCTTAAATCTCCTGTATTTATTTCCAACTCTTTTCTTCTTTCTTTCAAGAGTTCTTAGTTTTCGATGATCACTAAAGATGGTCTCTTCTATTATTTGCTCCACCTCCTCTTCTGCCTTTTGTCTTTGTTGTTCATATTCTGCTGTCACATTTTGAATAAATTTTAAAGCAAAACCCAGTGATTCACCTCGTTCTTATAGTGTTTCTTTCATTTTTCTGAGTTCCATTTTTAATGCCAGAAGAGAAATCACCATTTTACAACTTTCTGATTTGCAATTTAATCCAAATAGTATCTCTAAAGTTTATTTCCAAGAGCCAACTTTTCTTCCTCTCAAGTTTTTAAGTCTCTGCTAATCCAGTGCCAAATTCATGTCAGAATCAGCAACTAATCCAAAGACAGAATATTCCTAATTCTTTCTTTGTTACAATGTTTCAATTTTTCAAAGTTCTTACTTTATTGTATCAATTTCCATGCAATTTCAAGAAACGAATTTTTTTTTAAAGAAAAACAAGTTGAGTTTAACTGAGATGGCACTTTTTATTATACTAAGTCTTCACACACACCCCTCTTCTTTTTTCTTCTTTATTATTCAGAGCTTTTTAAACCCCAATTTTCCAACAAGAAAAAGATCAAATCCAATTGATATTAAATTTCCTCTTTAACAGTCTATAGTTCAGCTTTATTAGTGCCAATATAAAATCAAAGTATACTTATCCAAGTTGATTATATAGTTCCTTCTCCAGCTTCTACCTTTTGTGGTTTCAAAGCCCCGACGCTATCAAAAGCAATTCACACCTTTTTTTTCTCTCTTTCTCTTCGCCGCTTAGATCCTTTCTTAAAGATTCTTTGAAATGTTAATCCTGGGGATATCTTCTATTTGATTATATCATCCCGTTCCTCCTGCTGTTCGCTTCTTTCTCTCTCTCCAGCACAATCTTATTCCAGTCTAATCTTCCCCTTCAAGGTGGCCATTTTAGACCACTGCTTCAGGCATCTTCAGGAGGAAGCAATTGCCAAGCTGAGGAGGGGATTTGCGACTCCCTTCTACCCAGCTGACAGTCTCCCTTTCCTCCACCACCCCTACGAGGTAACTTCTGCCCTGAATCCAAAGGATTGGGGCTCTCCGACGCCGAAGCACGAACCAAAACTGCACACGATCGCGGTCAGTGGTCTGTCTTTGGGGAAGCTCAAAACAGGAAGTGCCCCCACCCCCATTTTTGAGGAAGGGTGGTGGAGGGGAAAAGGCTAGTACTATTCAATGTCATGATAATTGAAGGAACCAGCACTGAGTTTTTATAGTTTCCAAAGATGCCCTTGGTCGCTCTACTTCTTAATTTGAATTACTTTTGACTGTCCTATTTTATTTGACAGCAGTGTTACTTGAAGAGCTAATAATCAGTAATTCTCCATTTGCCAGTACATGGGCACCACAATCCACCTTTCACTACAGTTACTAGATATCTGAATGGGCAAAGGATGATATGGATGATTGGAAAGTAGGACAACTGGGGACAAAAGGAGAATACATTGTTTAACTTTCTTGGCACTTGCAACAAACATTACAGTGAAAATCTGAGGGGGGAAATCTATGTAGATCTACATACATATGAAATTACTTTCTACAATATCAATAAGAAAAAGCAGTTTTTCAACTACAATATTTTTCCAGCATACCTTTACCTACTTATCTACAGATTGCATTGATCATGGGAGGGCCAGTTAAGGCATCTGGCTAGAAACAATGAGTCTCTGAAAACTAGTTCCAAGGCACAAAGAAGCCAACTGGTGGACTTGGACCAGTCTTTATTTGTCAGCCACTTCTGAAAAACTTTGCCAAGAAAACTGCGGGATTTGTCCAGATAGTTGCCAGGAATCAACACTGACTCAAAGGCATGTGTGTGCTTGCAAGCGCACACAAAAACACAGAGTTATCATAGATTTAAAGGGTCTGAATTGAAGATAATTGATGGAATTAGGAAATAACTAAAACCTACTTTTGAACCAGGAAGTAATGACCAAAAGCCGGGAAGTTATATCCAAAAATCATGAGAACAAAAGCAAAATGAAGGAGATGAAGGGGGAAATACATGAAATGGATGAAAAGATTGTGAGTATTCAACAAACAATAATATTTTTTTTTGTTATTGTTTGTTGAATACTCACAATCCTTTCATCCACAGAATGGAAACAAAGAGTGAATGAATAGAAAAAAAGGTGGAAGAAATGGATCATAAACTGTCCCAGACTAATAGAGAACTAGAAGAGACAATAATTTTCCTTGAAATGGAAAAGGTGGCTTTTTACCTGAGGTTTCAGAACATTGTGTTTGAGGTGATGACAGAATTGCTAGTGGGTGTGTTAGAAAAGAGTAAACATGGGATACAAAGAGATAATGACAATATTTTCAGAATTCACACAAATTATGCAAGAAGGCATAGATTACCAAAAGAGATGCACCAAGAAGACACTGAGAGATGAAGTATACAAAAGAACAAGAGATGAACCCATGAAGTACAAAAGGGAGAGAAATCTTAACCCTAAAAAAAATACCTAGGAGAATCAGAGAGCAGTGGAGACAGTACCAATTTTTAACAGCACAACTGATCAAATATAGTATGTTGTTTAGAAGGCTGATACCAGAAGGAATTCTGATCTCCTAGCAAGATAAACAATTCAGGATAGATACCTTAGATCCATGATGGTGAACCTATGGCACGCGTGCCGGAAGTGGCATGCAGAGCCATTTCTCCCAGCACATGAGAGCTTGCCTGGAAGAGCCTCATTACGCATGAGTGTGTGCCACTGCCGCCTGACAGCTGATTGTCAGGTATCGGGCATGCATGCACAGGGGGGTGCACGGGAGACACAAATGCATGCGCAGAGGTGCATGGTGCATGCAATGGGAGAATTGCACATGCAGGTGCAGGTGCATAGCATGCTGCGGAGGGTCGCACATGCATGTGCAGGGGGTGCAGGGGGGGCCAGCGTGCATTGCCTTCTGGCTGTTGGCACATGAGCGCGAGTGCATGAATGAATGCACAGGAGCCGAAAAAGGTTTGTCACCACTGCCTGAGATAATGCACATGAATTTTTTGAACATCACTTTACATCAAACAAAGAACAGGAAAGTAGAGAGGAGATAGAAAGTAAAAGTCAAGATGAACTGCAAATAGAAGAATAACTAGAAAGGTAAGACCTAGATATAAGTGAAAAAATGGAAGAGGAAGTAAAGATGCTCTATGTTAACATAAATGGATTGAATTCCCCCATAAAAAACCCAAACCTTTAGCAAACTACAAAGATTAAAATTGGATATAATTTGTCTTCAAGAAGTGCACATTAAAAAAACAATACAGTAACCTATTGGAACATCCTAAAATGGGGAAATTGTACTCATCATTAGCACATCAAAAGAAATGAGGGGTAGTACTATATATTAAAGAATCATTAAAAATTAAACAAATATATGTAGATGAAGAAGGGAGAATACAAATGACGGAGGTACTAATAAACCAGAAACAAATTCTCTTGATTGCAGCCCCAAATAATCAACAGGAAGAGTTCTACAAAAGGCTTCATAAAAAGATAACGGAAATGTGAAAATATGAAAATATATGCATCGTAGGGGATTTCAATGCAATTGTGGCAGTGGTGGGACTCAATTTTTTTTACTACTGGTTCTGTGGGCGTGGCTTGGTGGGCATGGCTATGTGGTCATGTGACTGTGTGGGTGTGGCTATGGGGTCATGTGACTGGGGGTCAAAAGACAGAAACTCACTTTCTGGAACAGGGTGTTGGACTAGATGTCACTAGATGATCTCCAGGTATCTTCCATCCCTGGATTGCTGCACTGTTTAAAAGCATCCTCTGAGGCTGCATCTAGAGCAGGGGTCTTCAAATTTGACAGCTTTAAGACTTGTGGACTTTAACTCCCAGAATTTCTCCTCCAGTCATTTAACTCAGTAATTCTGGGAGTTGAAGTCCACAAGTCTTAAACTTTCCAAGTTTGAAAACCCTTGGTCTACTGGCAAGGTTTGTGGTCCTTCCTTCCTCTCCTTTTCCCCTCCCATGCTCCCTCGCTCCTTCTCTCCCTCTCTCTTTCTTTTTTTCTTTCTTTTTTTCTTTCTTTCTCTCCTCCCCCCCTTTCTTTCTCCCCTCCCTCTTTCTTTGTCTTTCTTTTTTCTTTTGCAGCATCCCCCCATTTTTGCACCCCATTTTTGACCTAGTGGGCCTCAGGGGAAAAGAAGCATTTTGGAGCAAGGCAGGGGGGTATCAGCTGTGCCATGCGATTTAGATTAGCTAGAAAGCAAGAAATCTAATGATTTCCTGCTTTCTAGCTAATCTAAATTGCACGGCAAAGCTAATGGTTGTCCAGCTGATTGTTGGAAATACCACTTTGGTCGAACTAAACTGGTAGCACTTTTTATTAACGCTTTGGCTGAACTGACCCGAACTGATAGAATACCACCATTGAATTGTGGACATTAAAAAAGATTACAGAAGCAGCAAAAGAAACTAAAAAACAAGGAGAATGCTTCCAAAACCCTTTTCCGACATGACACAGGAAATGGGCTTGCAGGACATCTGGGGAGAGCTTAACCCAAAGACGAATATATGTTCTACTCGAATATACATCAATCATGGTTGAAAAAAGACATGGTGTGGATAACTCCAGGTATGAAGACAGAGGTCCAAGAGGTAGAGATAGTAACGAACACTCGGCAGACCACAATCCTATAAAAATTGTGTGGAAGGGACAAAAGAAGAAATCAAGATGGACAATGAATCAAATTATCCTAAAAGACAAAGAGTTCACACAAATGATGGAAAAAGAAATGAAAAATTTATTTAAAGAAAATAAAAAAAGAGGAAACACCGCTACAAAATATCTGGGACACGGACAGTGGTGGTATTCAAATTTTTAACTACCGGTTCTGTAGGTGTGGCTTAATTTGTGGGTGTGGCTTGGTGGTCATGTGACTGTGTGGGCATGGCTTGGTCACATGACCAGATGGCATGGCTTTATGGTCACATGACCAGATGGGCATGGGTTTGTGGCCATGTGACTGGGTGGGCATGTCTTTGTGGCCATGTGGGTGGGTGTGGCCAGGCAACCATGTGACCAGCAAACCAAATACAAGTGGTCTTCGCTTTAATGGCCAGTTGCTTAGCAAGTGTTCTAATTTATGACTGATCTCCCCAGAGCTACTTGACCTATTTTGGAGTTTTGACAGCCATACACATGCACACACACACACACACACACACACACACACACACACTTACTTCTAACCCTGCTATTCTATGATTCTGTAAGGATCTCCTGCTGGAGGAGTGGATTGGACTAGATGACCTCCGAAATCCCTTGCAGGCCAGCCCTAGATTGCTGTGTGCTTCAAAGAGTCTTCTGAAGCCAGGGTTTGTGTCCTTGCTTCCTCTCCTTTTTTTTCTTTCTCCCTCCCTCCCTCCTTCCATTTATTTATCTACCCATCCATATATCTCATTCATGGTCTGACATGAGCAGGTGTGTGTGTGGGGCGGGGTGGAGGGCTGAGAGGGGGCGAGCGCTGAACAGAATTGCTGAGGGGAAGGCAGTGTAGGAAAGAGGCAGCCGGCCAGACCCACACACAGAGCAAGCAGAGTGGTGGGTGGGAAGCCCCTGAAAGGGGATGGGGGAGAGGAGGAAGGAGAACTGTGGGCAGTCCAAAGTGCCTTGTTTTGTGTGCTCAGCTGGTCGACTCCCCTGATGCAGCCAGCTTCTTTAGCTCGGGGTGCCTGATGGCTGGGGGCAGGGTGAGTCCTGCCACAGAAACCACCGCCACTGCTGCTACCAGGACTACTACTGAGACTGCTGCTGGTTCAGCTCTGTGTGTGTTTTTTCCCCCACTTTCAGTGAGAAACACCGAGGCTGGCACTTGAGGAGATAGAGGTCCCATAATCGGCTGCCACCAAGGACGCAGCGGTGGAGAAATTCAGCAACGGAGGTGGGCTGAAGCAAAAATGCAGTCTTCTCCCTCATTGGGGGGTAGGGTCGCCATGCGTGGATGAGGGTGGGTAGGTGGGAATGGCAAGCACACATGCTCATCTGCCTCTGTGTGGCTGGAGCTGGAGGCACCAGTGATGTTAAGTGGAAATCGATGAGATGCTTCCAGCCAGGGGTGAGATTCAAACTTTTTAACAACTGGTTCTGTGGGCATGGCTTAGGTGGTGAGTGTGGCTTGATAGTCATGTGACTGGGTGGACATGGCTTGGTGGTCATGTTTTTGGCTGGGCGTGGCCAACTCAATATCACTCACATTGAGGCATGCATCTCATGACTGTGGCGATGCTGCAACAGTCGTAAGTGTGCAAAATGGTCATAAGTCACTTTTTTCAGTGCCATTGTAACTTTGAATGGTCACTCTACACAAGTAAAGTACCAGCAAAGGAGGGGAAAAAAAATCCAGAGACGTTCCTGAGACAGGAAGTCTAGTCCTGCCAAGAATGTAATAAGGATTAACGGAGAGGGAGTTTCTGTAAGCAACACCAGAATGTTTCCTTCCTGCCTTCCTTACAGGATTAGGCCAGTAATTTCTTCTAACAACTGGTTCTCTGAAGTGCTTAGAATGTTAACAACCAGTTCTAGCGAATAGGTGCAAACTGGTAGAATCCTACCCCTGCTTCCAATGCAGCTGGCAATCCTTGTTCAGCCAGTCCCTTCAGGCGACCCTTCTCCTCCTCCACTCACAACCGGCACTCACACACACAGACACAGAGAATGGGGGAGAGAAAGGGGAAGATAGGGATCTGGCCGCTTCGCTATCCCCTGCTGTTGCCCTTTCCTTCTCAGGCCAGGCAAGGGAGGGGAGGGTGAGGGGCAGGACCAGCCACTTCAGGCAAAGTGAAGAGGCGTCGACCAAGCACAGGTGAGTAGAAACCTGGGAATGGTGGCTCCCGGCTAAGCCGGCCCAAGGGGCTGCTGCAGGCATTTGTGACAAGTGGGGCGAGAAGCCCTGGGATATCCGCCCACCCACCTGCTGGCTGGCTGGGCTGGGCTGGCCTGGACTGGAAGAGGTGTGTCTGCTGCTGAGAGAAGGAAGAAAGCATGTTCTGGGAGGGCGGGCAGGCAGGTGGATGTCCCAGGGTTGCTGTACATGCGCACTGCATGTGTAATGGCTGCACATGCAGTGTGCATATGCAGCAGCCCTGGGACATCCACCCGAGCTGCGCCATGGCCACCACATGGTACGGAAAGCTAGGAGAGCAACCGGGACAAGCGGGAGATGGGAGACCTGGTTTGGGGTCGTGACCCATGTCAAATCACCACTACTGGTTCTCCCGAATAGGTGCGAACTGGTTGAATACCACCTCTAGACACGGCATATACAATATGCAAGGATTAGTGATAATATACATAGCAAGAAAAAACAAGAAAGAACAACAACAGCAAAATATGTTTGTTGAGGTATTCCCCATTAGGAGAATGAGTGCACTCAGGGAAACATAGTGAGAATGGTGATGAATAACACACAACCAGCATACAGATACACTGAATAGTAAGTTTTTACTTCCAGTAAATGGGTAAACAAAGTCCAACAAACAGTCCAAATCATACACAGTTAAAGCAGTTAATATTCAAAACAATGAGTCCAGGGATAATCCAAAAACAAAGTCCTTTTCTTTACCAGTATCACAAACAAAGTTCAATAAACGGAGTTTGCAAACAGTTACAAGACTCACAGCAATTCCAGCAGAATGAGGATCAGGCAAAAGGCAACAGGAAATGCAAGAAGAACAAACCAGGTATCTGGCTCCATCTTATGGCCGTTGGAGGAACCTCAGCCAATCACAATTACAACATTCTCTTAAAGATATAACAGTATTAAATGACTATCCTGATTTATATATTGCCATCCCAACTGTTAGGTGACTATCATTCCTAACAATGTTACAAGAAGAGCTTAAACAGTTATAGATTTAAAGGGTCTGAATTGAAGACAATTGCTGGAATTAGGAAATAACTAAAATCTAGACATAAGTCTGTCAATAAACTAGGAAAAGAAAGAAGCAGACAATTTACAGGATCATATAAATGTTTGTATGATTACTATGGTGATAATCCAAAAAATACACTAAAAAAACTTCATGTTAAACCCCTGCCTACCAGATACAGGAGAACAAAAAGAGGACAATCCTCACTCTCTATTTCCAGCCCTTATTTATCCTAGATTAGAGATGTTCCAACCTCTTTAATAATTGAATAGTCTTATTATAATCCTTATTTTCCTGCAAATAACATGCTTTTCCTGTTTAAGCCACCAGATACATGGTGTTTATTTTAACTTTGGTTAAATTTCAGTGTTTATAAAAACTTATTTTTCATTCTTTGTCCCCTTATAGAGAAATATGTTCATATGGTCAGATAATCCTTGATTAATCATGGGCAGATTCCCAAACAGGTGTTTGTAATATAATCTTAGCAGGAAAGGTGGACAAAACTTTCACCCTCTTCAAATGATCACAATATATTTGATTATATTGCCAAGACAACCCAAATTGAGACAGCAAATCATTATCCCAATCATTATCCCATTTTGATATGGCAAGAGTGTCAGCCTTCAAGAATCTTTCTTCTGCTTGTCTTTCTGGCTGCCATAGTAACAGGGGGAGGGAGGATAATTTGGGGTTTATTGGGGGGGAAGAGTGCTGGAGGCTTGAGAGGGTGAACTGTAATACTTGGGAAAACTTTCTTGTTTATCCTAACTTGCTTACTGTGCAGCTGCAGCATCTTATCTATCCAGGCCAAGGTCAACAGCCAAATGTTTGAATCACCACCTGAAGATGCCCCACATGACATTATACACATCTCAGATTGGATGGCCAATTTGAACTATTGTGGGTGGGAACATTGCCATAACTTTGTATATGTGATTTTCAAGCCTAATGCCTCAGATCTTGAATTCTGTTGTTGCTACCACTTGATTTCCAGTAAAAGTCCTTTTCTCTATAACAGTGGAGTCTAATGGTTTCTTTCTTGGATTTTGAATGGACCCTCACCTGACAAAGAGTCAGTCCAAAGACAAACAAAGGATTCCTAATGACAAAATATTCTGAAATAAATCGTTTTAAGTTCCAAAGACATTTCAAAAGTTAATCTTCAGGTTTTGTTGTTGCCAGTTCTTTTCTAAAGCTGTGGTCTTTAATTGTAATGTATAATATACCTAGACCAACAAATGAAAAAATGGGTGACTCTGCACAACACCTTGACCACAAACGAGCTGACTTCTATTCATCCTCACCCACTTTAATCTCTCCGTGGCTTTTTATACCATCATTATAATTTTCTGCATCAATTTTCAAAATCTGGAATGAGGGAGGGCAGAGACTTGCACTGGTTCTCCTCCTTTCTTAGGTGATGATTTCAATCCGCGTTAGTAGGAGACAAGATATTTCTCTCTAGGCTTCCACTCTGGGGATTCCTCAGATCTATAGATTTTCATTGCTCCTATTTAATTTCTAAATGAAGTCACTGGGTAAGTTCATCCATTGACATGAGGTAAAGCATTATCCCTTGCTGGTGATATTTCAGCTATAATTCCAATCCCTGGCTGAATAGGTGATGTCATTAAGGTCTTCCCAAGCATCTGGGATCTATGGGGATCTAAATGGAGTAGAACAGGCTTCAGCTCTACTCTAAGAAAACTATTGTTAAGCAAGCCCCACTTTCTTACAAGTTCTCAAAAATAAAGTTAAGAAAGCATGCTGCACAAAGGTTTCCTGCTCTACTTGATCCATAGCTGCTACAGGTGAAACTCGAAAAATTAGAATATCATGCAAAAGATCATTTATTTCAGTAATGCAACTTAAAAGGTGAAACTAATATATGAGATAGACTCATTACATGCAGAGCAAGATAG
The DNA here is from genome assembly GCF_049901715.1 of Pseudonaja textilis. Taxonomy (NCBI): domain Eukaryota; kingdom Metazoa; phylum Chordata; class Lepidosauria; order Squamata; family Elapidae; genus Pseudonaja; species Pseudonaja textilis. Next base: position 171,706,103 of record NC_141990.1, read on the forward strand.
TTCAAGCCGTGATATGTCATAATTGAGATGATTATGGCTTACAGCTCATGAAAACCCCAAATCCACAATCTCAGAAAATTAGAATATTACATGCAATCAATAAAACAAGGATTGTACATAGAAAAATATCAGACCTCTGAAAAGTATAAGCATGCATATGTTCTCAGTACTTGGTTTGGGCCCCTTTCGCGGCAATTACTGCCTCAATGTGGTGTGGCATGGAAGCTATCAGCCTGTGGCACTGCTGAGGTGTTATGGAAGACCAGGATGCTTCAATAGCGGCCTTCAGCTCTTCTGCATTGTTCAGTCTCATGTCTCTCATCTTTCTCTTGGCAATGCCCCATAGATACTCTATGGGGTTCAAGTCAGGTGAGTTTGCTGGCCAATCAAGCACAGTAATCCCACAGTCATTGAACCAGGTTTTGGTGCTTTTAGCAGTGTGGGCAGGTGCCACGCCCTGCTGGAAAATTAAGTCAGCATCCCCATAAAGCTCGTCTGCAGAAGGAAGCATGAAGTGCTTATATGAATGTCTAGATTCCCAATCTTATGATGAAGTCTCTTTCATCTGATACCCTCTACCTTGGAAATGGCTAGTGTGATGACCTGGAGTAACAAACGTAACAAAATCCAAAACGTAAATCTCTCTTATATACTAGTCTCCCCAGCTGCAACCAATGAGGAAGACTTCCTCTCTCATAAGCCACTTCCTCTCTCATAAGCCAAGTTGTTTCCTTCTCCATTCCTCCCTGCATGTCCTAGAATGCAGAGGAGATGGGCCTGGTCTTCCTCTGACTGCCCAGCGAGCCTCTGCCCTTCTCCAGCTCCTCCACACCTCCACTCCCTGTCGGCTGTTCCTCCTCTCCCTCAGAGTCCGACTCTACCAAGGGCATGACAGCTAGTAATATATATGTGGCAAGAATCACTACATTACTTACAGCCTACTTAATTAATAGGCAACATAAAAAGATGCTAATGATTTCACTAGATTTGGAATTAGCCTTTAAACATGTACAAGGTGCACAGTGTCTGAAAGTATTTACATTATCTGGAGTGGAAAATATATTCTTCTTTTTTCAGGTTTTGACATTTACCATACTAACCTTGTTAGAGTTTACCCTACTGACAACTGGCATGAACTGTGCTAGTTCACAGCTCTTTGTATTTGCATCCTAATATCTGACATAAATAAGTCACAGAAATTGTGACATAACATTCAAATGTCCACAAGTTAGTTTTTTTCTATCTATTTACTGGCATTTATTGGTCAGATGTTTGCAGCCCAGATCTCATAGCCTTACCTATGGTTGCTATGAAAAATGATTGGAAATTGCCAAATGATTGATTGAACAGTATCTGAATTTTTCCCTGTTGAATCAGAAGTGTTCAGTGAAGTTTATTTTCACATAAATAGACATACTTCTATATCTATGTATTGCTATAAGTTGGAATAGCGATTTTCTACCTATATTTAGAAGTAATATAATTTAATTTTAAATGAAATCTAATAATATTAATAATATAATTCTTAGGGGACGAGGAGACTAGTTTGCTTCACTAGTCAAGTGAAATCTCAGCAGTTGTAAAAGATACATGATGTAGAGGTTTTGTAATTCAATAGTTTAATGAAATTGTTAAATCTGGGAGGATGGGTCCAAGAACGGAGACAAGACTCAGATAGCAACAACAGCTCTTTATTAGTGACTTCAGATCTGAGCGAACTATCCCAGCCGCAGCAGCCCCTTATACAGGGCTGGCTGCGGCTAGGCAGCCCATGACGGCGATTTGAGTTTGCCCCGCTTGGCTGGGCCAATCGCGGCAGCCCGTTTACTAGCCAATCGGATCAGTCTGAGGTGACCAATCACGATCCGCTATCAGCGGGCCAATCAGAGTTGCAGGTTTTCGAGCCTGCTAGTCCGGAACACCCCTCCCCTCTCGGTTCCGTTTAAGGGGCGGGGTTATGTAGTCTCGCAGGTAGGCGGGTCTTCGTACCTGTCTACCTGACTTGCATAATTCCAATCGTCCGTGTTCAATTTCGGGTTCAGACGGACTTCTTGCTGGATCTAACTGGAACGGTGAACCGGTGCCATAGTTGTGACTCTCCTCTGGTGACCTCGGGGTGATTGAGTCATCAGCTTCGTTTCTACTGCTATGGCTCCCCGGGCTCACTGAACCTGCTTGGCTGCTGCTTCTAGGTGAAGTGTTCGTTTGCCCAGGTTCAACTACAGTTGGTAAGTATTGTAAGCTATGATGTGGAGATCTCGGGTTTAGTTCTGATGGGACAGGTGTTGGTTCTATTATAGGACTCAAGGCTTCCCCTCCCCCCTGGTGTCGAGGTTGGGGTCACTGATGGAAGTTGTGGTTAGTCTGGAGCGTAGCTGGTCAATGTGGCATTTCCACGCTCTGCCATCAGTGGTCAGTAGGCGGTAGGAGCGGGGGCCCGTGACTTGAGTTATTTGAGCAGGAATCCACAGGGGATCCCCTGAAAAGTTTTTTGCAAATACAAGGTCTCCTACCTTAAAGGCGCGGTGCTTGCTGCTGGAACCCAGGGGTTTTTCCGGGGTGTAAGCAGGGTGTAACCGGTCTAGAGGCGATCTGAGTTTCCTGGCCATCAGGAGTTCAGCTGGGCTCTTGTTAGTCATGCTGTTAGGTGTGATGTGCTAGAGAAGGAGTATCCTAGTGACTTTATCGTGGATGTTTCCTTGTTCCATTTTTTGCAGAGTTTTCTTTGTGAACTGAACCATTCGTTCAGCCCTACCATTTGCCGCTGGATGAGCTGGCGATGTTAGTGCGTGTCGGATGCCCCGGTCTGCTAGGTATTGTTCGAAGGCTAAGGCAGTAAATTGGGGCCCATTGTCAGATACCAGGATATCAGGTAGGCCGTGTGTTGCAAAGAGTCTGTTTAATTTCTTGATGACTGCATCTGTAGTGGTTCTTTTCATTTTATTAACCTCGAGCCAGTTAGAATATGTTTCTACTGTTATTAGGAAAGTGTGTCCTTTAGTAGGTCCCGCAAAGTCAATATGAATATGTGACCAGGGACCTCTGGGTGTTTCCCATTCTGCTGGTGGAGCTTTTGGTGGGGCTGAGCGGTTTTCTTGGCATCTGTTACAGGAGGTGACCGAGGTTTCAATTTGTTTGTCCATACCTGGCCACCAGGCGTAGCTCCTCGCCAGCACTTTCATACGCACGATGCCCGGGTGTCCATTGTGTAGCATTTGTAGGACTTTTTTTTGTAGTTTAGCTGGTATGACCACTCAGTCTCCCCATAATATACACCCTCTTTGTGAGAAAAGTTCTGTTTGTCTGTTCTTGAAGGGTTTAAAGGTTTCCTTGGGCTCGTTTTCTGGCCAACCCCTCTCCACCCAGCCAAGAACTCGTGCCAAACATGAGTCTTTTTTTATTTCAAGGGCGATGTCCTGCGCAGTTAGTGGAGGTGAGGGAATTGTCTCAATTTGTAGTATTGGTAGCGTGGAAGCTGGGTCATCTTGCAGTTTGGGTAGTGGAGAGCGGCTCAAGGTGTCTGCGTGAGTAATAGATTTTCCAGGGCGATGCCTTAGTTGATAGTCGTAGGCAGCTAGGAACTCCGACCACCGTGTCATTCTGGGGGATAGAATGTGTGGAGTAGGTTTGTCGCCTGCCAGGATGCCAAGTAATGGTTTATGATCTGTGATGACGGAAAATGATCTCCCATATACATATTTGTGGAACCTTTTGATTGCAGATACAATTGCAAGGGCTTCCTTGTCTAGGTGGCTATAGTTTCTTTCTGTCTTTGACAAGGTTCTCGAAAAAAATGCAATTGGTGCTTCGGTACTGTTTGGTAGGACGTGGCTCAGGATGCCCCCCCCACCCCAAAAGGTGAGGCGTCACAAGTAACAGTCAATGGGAGTGTTTCGTTATACTGTATGAGCATTGCATCTGAAGTGAGAAGGTCCTTTACTTGTTGGAAAGCATGTTCCTCCCATCTTTCCCAAATCCAGGAGGCCCTTTTATCGAGGAGTCTATGAAGGGGTTCAGCAACAGTCGCCTTCTGGGGTAGGAAAATGTTATAAAAGTTAATGAGTCCCAGGAAGGCTTGAAGGTCTGTTTTGTTTTTGAGTCTTGGGGCATTTTTGATGGCTGCCAATTTCTTTTCTGTAGGGTGAATTCCTTGTTTGTCAAGGAGGTAACCAAGAAATTCAACCCTTTTTGTACATAACTGGCACTTTTCCTTTTTAACCTTGAGGCCAGCATCTTTGAACCTTTGTAGGACTGTTCTGAGGCATTTCTCTAATTGACCCTTCATTGGGGCGGCTATTAATACATCATCAAAATAGGGCACGACCCCTTTTATGCCCTGCAATAGTCTCTCCATCAGGCTATGAAAAATGCTGGTGCTACGCTGACTCCAAACTGGACCCTGTTACATTTCAACATGCCTCGATGTGTAACTATAGTTTGGGCTTCGGCGGTTTCAGCATTAACTGGCAGCTGTTGATAAGCTTGGGCCAGATCTAGTTTTGCAAATATTCTGCCACCCCCAAGTGAATGTAGGAGATGCTGAATGACTGGTACCGGATAGGCGCTCTGCTGCAGTGCGTGATTGAGGGTGGCCTTGTAGTCTCCACAGATTCTCAGGGACCCGTCAGGCTTTATGTGGGTGACAATTGGTGTCTCCCATCGGACGTGATCAATGGGCTCGAATACGCCTTGTGCAATTAATTTGTCCAGTTGCTCATCAATTTTGGGTTTGAGAGCAAAGGGAACTCGGCGTGGTTTTAGGCGAATGGGCGCAATGTCAGGCTTGAGATTAAATGAAATAGGGGACCCTTTGTGCTTGCCTAAATTTTCACTGAAAACTTCCCGGAAATCTTGGACGAGGGCTGCTTCCCAGTCATCGTCTTCGGTATGGTGGATGCCAGCCATTCCGATTCCTAATGGCGTGAACCACTGAAGGCCCAGTAGGCTTGGCCGGTCTCTATCAACAATGGTGAGTGGTAGTATTGCAGTATGTCCCTTGAAAGAGACCTGGAAATGGCTGGTGCCCGCGACTGGAATCCGGATGCCTTGGTAATCTTCTAGTATGAGTCTCTGACTGCTGAGATCTTGGCGGCGGATGTTGGGAATCAGTTGTTTGAGGATTTTACAGGACACCATGGATAGGGAAGACCCAGAGTCTACTTCCATGATGCATGGTTTATTTTCGATGTTGACTTATACACGGATTTTTTTTTGTATCTAGCGATGAAGCGTGGCTGATGGTGATGGTCTGATGAGCCTCTTCTCGTCTGGGTACGCCATTAAACCGGCGGAGTCTGTTGTACTGGTTCCACTGATTGCTAGGGCAGTCCCTCTGTGTGGTGGGGTTGCCATCGGTTCTTTTCGGGCTGTTCCCTCTCCATCTGGGGCTGGAGCCTCTTTTGTTTCTGCATACCTTAGCAATATGTCCCCGTTTTTCACAAAAACGACAGATGGCGTCTAGGAATCTGCACTTGGATTGTGGGTGGTTTCCACCACATCCGGCACATTGGTAGTTCGATTTACGACCCCGCTGGTCCCGTTGCTCACCTTCAGACCGGAGTCTGTGGACTTCTTCCTCTTCACTGTCTGAGGAGGATTCGACATCTTCGTGATGGGTGGCCGATGTGTATTTGTCTGAAGGCTTCCCAGCATCGTTGGTGGGTTGGCGGTTGGTCCCACTGGTTCGGCGCATTCGGGCTGCTGATTTACGAGTGGCTTCAGCTGCAGTGGCGTCTGCTATGGAATCTGCAAGGGAAATGTCTCCTTTGGCCATGATCTTGCTTTGGACAGTTGGATCTCTCAGGCCAAGGACAATTCGGTCTCTCATGGCTTCTTCTAGATTGGCGAAGCCACATAATCCGCCCAGGTTTCTCAGGTCAGCTACAAAATCCCTGATGCTCTCACCATCTCGTTGGTCCCTCTGATAAAACTCGTGTCTGCGAATGAGAGTCGGTATTGCTGGGGCGTAATGGTTACGAAGGATGGGAGCAAGGGTATCCCAGTCCATCGTTTTGACTTCAGCCGGTTTCACAAGTGCTTTAGCCATTTTAAAAACGGCGGGTCCACAATGCGTAAGAAAAACTGCTCGTTTCTTGCTGGGCGTGGCATCCTTAAGGTTGTTGGACTCCAGGAACATTTGAAATCTGTCCATATATGAGTCCCAGTCCTCGCTAGCTGGATTGAATGGGGCGGGTGGTATAGTGCTGTTGGCCATGTCGCCGATGTTGCGCTTTGTCAGCCAGCTAAGCTCCTTCAGCTTAGCAAGTGTTCAGCAGGCTTCGTTGTCTCCGCATCCCATCCTCGTCGCCAGTGTTAAATCTGGAAGGATGGGTCCAAGAATGGAGACAAGACTCAGCAACAACAGCTCTTTATTAGTGACTTCAGATCTGAGCGAACTATCCCAGCCGCAGCAGCCCCTTATATAGGGCTGGCTGTGGCTAGGCAGCCAATGACGGCGATTTGAGTTTGCCACGCTTGGCTGGGCCAACCACGGCAGCCCATTTACTAGCCAATCGGATCAGTCTGAGGTGACCAATCATGATCCGCTATCAGCGGGCCAATCAGAGTTGCAGGCTTTCAAGCCTGCTAGTCCGGAACAGAAATGATTCCCAAAGATTTTCTAAATGCTTTGTTTGCCAAAGCTATTTTGTGCTGAGACAAGTTCTGACAAGGATATGTATAACTTGTTGATTAACTCTTTGACAAGACTCAAATAAAACAATGTTTAAATTAAACTGTCCTGGGATGGTTTCCACACAAATTAAAAAAATTTCACCACACCTTTCAATAATATAGTAGAGGAAGATCTTTGCCTAAAACCTGAATAAATATCCAGATGTTGCTTGGTTCTGAAACTTGATATGGAACAAGAAAATTGAGCGTAGCCAGCAGGATTCCATACTGTGAACAGTGCTTGGCATGTCTTGCTTTTAAAAAGAATTAATATACTTAGAAGAGATTAAAGCAAATACCTGTTGTTCTCAGTTCCTTTAGAAAAGTTGGCAGAGAACATTTTCTACTCATAATTAACACACACACACACACAACAAGATAGCTACTATACGTTATATCTAAAGTGATAAATAATATAGAAGCAATTATTTCCATAGGCCTTATTTTCATTGTGTGTGGCATAATAGAATTTGACTACCTCACAGGAATTTCTAGAAGATTCATTTAGTAACAGTCGGGTCTTCCTGAAAATGTACATAGTAGGTGCAGAATTTAAGCAGATCAGATATTCCTATAATGTAGAATAGAATTTTTTAAGTGTGATGGAACACACAAGGAATTTGTCTCCAGTGCATAAGCTCTCAGTGTACATACAAACAACAAAGTGATAGGTCATATATCATAAATCATAGTTACAGTAATCAATCATAAGATATAATGAGTGATAAATCATAGATACCATTAGGAAAAGGTAGTAGGAAAGATGAGAAAGATGAGAAGGATAATATCAATACAGCCTACTACATAGATAAATATCTTTATAGTAATGTATGTGAAATGGTTTTGATCTTTTGTCGCCACATGGGCAGGTATGCTCTGTTAAAGGGATTTGGAGTATCTGCCTTGCGGCAGTGCAGTTGTAAAATGCCTGGCTTTGAAAAATAGTCTCACCCTGGGGGAAGTTAGATTGTATACAGGTGAAACTATAAAAAATAGAATATCGTGCAAAAGTTCATTTATTTCACTAATGCAACTTAAAAGGTGAAGCAAATATATGAGATAGGCTCATTACATGCAAAGCAAGATAGTTCAAGCCGTGATTTGTCATAATTGAGATGATTATGGCTTACAGCTCATGAAAACCCCAAATCCACAATCTCAGAAAATTAGAATATTGTGAAAAGGTTCAATATTCTAGGCTCAAAGTGTCCCACTCTAATCGGCTAATTAAGCCAGAACACCTGCAAAGGATTCCTGAGCCTTTAAATGGTCTCTCAGTCTGGTTCAGTAGGAATCACAATCATGAAAAAGGCTGCTGACCTGACAGTTGTGCAGAAAACCGTCATCGACACCCTCCATAAGGAGGGAAAGCCTCAAAAGGTAATTGCAAAAGAAGTTGGATGTTCCCAAAGTGCTGTATCAAAGCACATTAATAGAAAGTTATGTGGAAGGGAAAAGTGTGGAAGAAAAAGGTGCACAAGCAGCAGGGATGACCGCAGCCTTGAGAGGATTGTCAGGAAAAGGCCATTCAAAAGTGTTGGGGACTTTCACAAGGAGTGGACTGAGGCTGGAGTCAGTGCATCAAGAGCCACCACACACAGACGGATCCTGGACATGGGCTTCAAATGTCATATTACTCTTGTCAACCCGGCTCCTGAACAACAAACAATGTCAGCTAAAGAAAAACAGAAGTGACCTGTTGCTCAATGGTCCAAAGTCCTCTTTTCTCATGAGAGCAACTTTTGCATCTCATTTGGAAACCAAGGACCCAGAGTCTGGAGGAAGAATGGAGAGGCACACACTGCAAGATGCTTGAAGACCAGTGTGAAGTTTCCATAGTCTGTGTTGATTTGGGGAGCCATGTCATCTGCTGGTGTTGGTCCACTGTGCTTCATTAAGTACAGGGTCAATGCAGCCGTCAACCATGAGATTTTGGAGCACTTCATGCTTCCTTCCGCAGACGAGCTTTATGGGGATGCTGACTTCATTTTCCAGCAGGACGTGGCACCTGCCCACACTCCCAAAAGCACCAAAACCTAGTTCAATGACCGTGGGATTACTGTGCTTGATTGGCTAGCAAACCCGCCTGACTTGAACCCCATAGATTGCCAAGAGAAAGATGAGAGACATGAGACCGAATAATGCAGAAGAGCTGAAGGCCGCTATTGAAGCATCCTGGTCTTCCATAACACCTCAGCAGTGCCACAGGCTGATAGCTTCCATTCCACGCCGCATTGAGGCAGTAATTGCTGCAGAAGGGGCCCAAACCAAGTACTGAGTACATATGCATGCTCATACTTTTCAGAGGTCTGATATTGTTCTATGTACAATCCTTGTTTTATTGATTGCAGATTGTGGATTTGGGGTTTTCATGGGCTGTAAGCCATAATCATCTCAATTATGACAAATCACAGCTTGAACTATCTTGCTTTGCATGTAATGAGTCTATCTCATATATTAGTTTCCCCTTTTAAGTTGCATTACTGAAATAAATGAACTTTTGCACGATATTCTAATTTTTCGAGTTTCACCTGTATTTGTAAGGATAGATCCAGGGTGTGATTTTTTTTAGGGATAGAAAAACTTCAAACTATGTAACCTTGTTCTGAAATCATATTTATTCATCTATAGCAGCTAAAGTGTTATGATTTTTTTCATTTTACTTACAATTTATAACTTTTGAAATAATTTTAATCCAGAAAATGCTATATAATCTTTAAAAAGGTTAAATTTGTATTGATAACAAAATGTTTTTCAATATATACTTACTTTGCTTATTTCATTTTGAAACTTGGTAAGATATTAAAGAGAACAGTTAAAGGAAAACAAATAAATCACGAAGAAAGAAATTATGAAATCTATTTAAAGGATAGTGTATTCATAGAAATCATTGTTATCTATATATTTCCTTTAGATTAATCTGGATTTAGTCTTGAAATTTTACTTTGAAGACTGGAAAATTAAGAAATGTGTCCTTTGTAGCATCCTCCTCAGTTTGCTATAAAACAAAATGATTAAATCACTATTGGGTATAAAACTGAATATTCATACAGTATAACTGAGATTGGTAAAGGTGTTAATTTATAGCAGTGGTTCCCAAACTTTTTCGATCCACTGCCCCCTTGGTGCTACAAACTCATTCTCGGTGCCCCCCACCCAGGGGTGGGATTCAAATTTCTGTGGGTGTGGCCTAATTTGAGGGTGTGGTTTACTGGTCACATGACTGAGTGGGCGTGGCTTGCTGGTCATGTGACTGGGTCGGCATGGCCAGGTGACTGGCAAACCAAATACAAGTGGTCCTCACTTAATGACTGGTTGTTCAGCAAATGTTCTAATTTATGACTGGCCTCTCCAGAGCTGCTTGACCAGTTTTTGGAGTTTTGACAGCTTTAGATCAAGGGTCTAAATCCCACCCCTGCCTGTGTGTGTGAGAGAGAGGGAGAGAGAGAGAGGTTGGATCAGATCTCTCTCTCTCTCTCTCTCTCTCTCTCCCACCAACGCCAGAAAGTCACCGTCAGTCAAAATTCATATTAGTGGTCTCCGGGATTTAAAATTATGAGTTTGGTGGTCCCTGAGGTCCAAAAGTTTGGTGACCCCGATCCAAAGGGATAAGCCTGAGAGAAGGAAAAAGAGAGAGAAAAGAAAGAGAGGAAGAGAGGAAGAAAATAAAGAGAAAAGGGAAAGAAAGAAAAATGGACCAAGAAAGAGGGGGGATGGAAGGAAGGGACAGAAAGAAAAAGAAATAAAGGAGGGAGGAAGGGAGGAGAAAGATAATGAGATATCTATTCTAGTCCAATCACCTGCTCCAGCAGGGTTAGAATGGAGTGTGTGTGTGTGTGTGTGTGTGTGTGTGTGTGTGTATTTTCCGTGTAATTTACCAGTACATTTTGATTTTGCCTTCTTCAGAATTGGACTATAATATATTGGGGAAAAGTAATTTTTAGGGTGGAGATCTGGTCCAATGGATCCTGTTTAAAGCCTCAACAAAATGTGAGAGCTTCCTGATAGTCTTGACCATGTTTCGTACACAAAACCTTTAACAGAAGCCAAAGAGGTTTTCATGTGCTGGCAAAGATGTTTCAATGTGGGAAAGGACCTCAGTCTAAACTCGGCCTCATTTCAATCTGATGCATCAGATCTCTCTCTTTCTCTCTCTCTTTCTCCCTCCCTCCTTCCTTCTCTCCCTCCCTCTCAGACTGGCTTTGTTCTACTTTACCAATGTGCCTGCGGGGCCGGTGCTTCAAACATGGATGGATGGATAGATGGATAGAGAGAGAGAGAGAGAGGAATGCAGGTTGGTTTCCAAATGTCCAAAATATAGTCAGATGATTATGGGGGAGGGGCTGGCATAAGAACTTTGGAACTGAGATCTAAGCACCTTTTGAGGGGAGCTGTCATAACTTCGGTTGCTAAGCAACTGGTCATAAGTCAATGACTACCTCTAAGTGCTAACTGCAAGTTAGTTATTCTGTGACCTTAATTAATTGATTAGTATTCTCTTAGATTGCTTGCTCTGCTATCTGAAATTAATAAGACCTTATTCAGTTATAAAGCTTGTGGCTTTTTCTCCTAACCAATTGGGTACATTCCTGCTATTGAAAAAACAGGCTTTCTGGTGCTAGAAAAGCAAGTTTATATGCATATAGGCCTAACTACATTTTTTTGGCCAATTTTTCACTCTAATTTTTGTCACGGGTGCCAAAAAAGTTAAATAGTGTGTCCTCCTTTTCCCTCCATTTGCCTTCCTTTCCGTCTTCCTTTGACTGATGAGATATCTGATAAGGGCATGCAAGACCTCACTCTTGTGATTAAAGAGTGGCACTACTATTAATGTTATCAGCTGAGTCCTTCTGAAACTATCCTTATTTTTCCTTCTGAAATTTTCTATGATAACAAGAAAGGTCAGAGATTTAAGAAGATATACATTTTACAAGTTAGGATGCTGGATCTGGATAAGAGAGGATTTTAATTCAAGTCCTCTCAGAGGAGAAAGTGAACATTGAGAAAATTTGGGCAATTCATTCGCTTAACCCAAATAACTCACTTGGCAATTACAGAGGTTGATTTTTCTCTGCCTCTTCTGCTGAATCCTCACAAAACATTGTTATGTGCACCATTACTCATAACAGTAAGAAAAGTAAGAGCCGCAGTGGCACAGTGGTTAGAGTGCAGTACTGCAGGCTACTTCTGTTGATCAACAGCTGCCAGCAGTTTGGCAGATCGAAAATCACCAGGCTCAGGGTTGACTCAGCCTTCCATTTTTCCGAGGTGGGTAAAATGAGGACCCAGATTGTTGGGGGCAACATGCTGACTCTGTAAACCACTTAGAGAGGGCTGGAAAGCACTGTGAAGTGGTATATAAGTCTAAATGCTATTGCTGTAATGTGTATTCTGGAGGACTAGAAATGGACAGGTAGGGAGACTAATTTTACCTTCCGATAAATAGGTGATTCAAAATCTCCCAAAAATCTAAAAAACTGAAAAGTCTGAAATGTTCAGCCAACCCTTCTAGCTATGAGTTCAGGTATTAAATCAGTACCCAAGAGGAAGTGCAGTCTCTAGGCTGAAAAAAATGTATATTTCTAGCATAAAAACTAGTGTAGCATATGAAGTAATTTTAACAGTTGCACTGAGGTAAGCCAATCATAGTGATAAAAGCACCTTGAAAATTTTCAGAAAAGGCTGACTAACATTTTAACCTATATTTGTTGCTCATGCCTGAAATGTACTAAGAATTTTAACCCAGTGAATCCCCTTTATTTATTTTGTTAGAATTATACAGATCTATAAAAAGAACTCTGCTTAAAGTGAGAATAAAAACAAAAGGATGGAAAGAAGTACAAGGGAAGAGATCTGCAAAGAAATGATTATCCATTTTCAAGAAAGATAAGCCCAACCTCTCTCAAATTTGCGTGAAGAGGAAAATTAAACGCTGAAATTCATTTAATGATGACAACAACCACCTTGTTTATAGAAGTTGTTGAAATAAATACAACTTTCATTTTATGGACTTTAAAAGGGTTAGTGTATTAAATATGTAATTCATTATAAATACCTACTCTATAGTAATTGTAGAAACCAAATTGTTGGTTAACAAAACCCTCTAACTTTGATATGTCTGCTGTTATCAGAAATCAAACTTAACAAATGAAGAATTTACTTTTTGAAAAACAAAAGTGATTAGGGAAGAAAATATGACCTTTGGATGCTGGGTTCTTTGTAGCAAACTGTTGTTCGCCTGAGTCTAATAGATGGTACAGAATGTTCTTCTATATCTTTCTTGGATTTGGGATTTGAATTTATACCAATAATTGTCAATTCTTGAAGAGGCTTGCTCCATGGAAATTCAATTAACACTTAAATCACCAGTTAGAACTATTTTTAGATTTTTAAAAAGTTACCTATGTTTTTTTTAGAAAATATATTATTTTAGCATAAACTGCCCAGAGTCACTTGACAGTGAAACAGACCACATATCAGTTTAATAAATTAATAAAATAAATCAGCTCCGTATGCATATGCATATGTTCAAGAAGATCTTTGAAGCATCTTTGAGATGGTTTAGAATCTTATTATTCATAAATTTGGAGAAAGCTTGCTGCCCACTATATGTGTTGTAGAGCACAAAAAGATCTAAATTTATCTTTCTTAGGTTTTTATTAGACCAAACTCAAAAACAAAAAGACCTTTCAATCAACTAATTTATATTCATATTCATTTATATTCATATTCATTTATATTCATATCCATGACTAGATCAAAAAGAGTTTTGTGATTATTTTGAAACATTAAGAGATGTATTGTACATATGCTTTCTTGACGACCAGTGCCTGTACATTATTTTCACTTGTCAGATACACTAATTATAGAAAAATAAATTGACACTTAAGATAAAGGCCATGGAATACAAGCAAGATTTACAATATCTGACATGTTACGGGGATATCTTATAGGGTTGGTAGTGAATGCACCTCACATATGCGGAGAGATCCCATTTACCATCAAGAAACCAAAAATGACTTAATGTTAGAGACAAGGAGGCCACTATACCTAACTCCATGCTTCTAGGTATTATACTGAACATGTATTTACCATCTGGACCAAAAATCTGCAACAACTGTGTTTGTCCTATTTCCGTTGATGGGCATTTTTGCCTGAATCTTTTGTATCAGGCATTCTTAGATTTATAATGCCATTAAGAAAATGAAAGTATAAATAAGTAAATAAGATGCTAACATTTCTTTTTTGTATATGGTAGCAATAATTTTAATTTTGTGAGGGTTTTTTAGTTTTCAACCAGAGCAAGTATTTAGCTGCATCACAATTAGGATTACACATACCAGAATTTTGCACTGGCTTTCTGTTGTACGATTCATAAATTATGTCTGCCTTCTTTGTAAAATCACAATCATTTTTTTCTTGATAACACCTTTCAGATTTATTTATAACAGGGATATTCTCCTTTTTATTTTGATCACGCGTACAAACAAAATAAATTTTTCTGCTTGGCTTTGATGTGAAACCTTCTTTTTCATTTATTGCTTCAATAGAAATTTCAGGATCTTTTAGGCAACATGAAGTTACTCTTGGAATACTGAAAATTCTTCCTTCCTTTTCAGATGCCTTATGTGGAATATTTTCATCATATAATTTTTGATTGTGTAATTTCTGTTTCACATACATTTTTTTCTCATTAAGAGAGCCTGGATATATATGTCTTCTAGATAGCTTTTGCAAAAATTATTTTGTCACTTTGAAAAATCTTTGAAACATCTAAAACATCTGTACATCCTTTTGCACTGTGTTTGCAAGTAACATCTTCGCTGCTGCATCCACATTTTACATTGGTTCTTTGACCATGTTTTGTTTGGCATATCTGCATTCCTCTGAGCCAAATCTTTTCAATTTTCTTAAATACTGCATGTTTTCCATTTCATAATAGTTTGATTTGTTGATTTTGGAAGTATCAGGATAACTCTCATTTATGTTTAAATTTTCTTGTTTATCCATTTATGGGGCTTGCCAATGGTAGCAAATTTTCAACATTACTATCATGTAATAAAGTAGGAAGTATAGTAGATTCTTCCAAATTTTCTGTTGGATTTGCCTAATTACTCCCTCTACTGTTTCAGAAATTATTTTTTTCTTCCTTTTCTGACTCTAAAATATTAGTAGTTTGCAGTTGACAATTGAGATCTATTAAATGCAGGTGCTTGTAATTTTTGTTAATGTCTTTATTATCTTCTTTAACATCTTCTTTATTGGCATTTTTCAGTTTCACTTCCCAGGATGTTGTCTTTTCAAACAATTCTACTTTCAGTGGTAATTTTTATTTGATTTAATGGTTGGGTGCTTTTTGGAACATTTTCATTACTTTTTTTGGTTCATTGCTATATTTTTTAATGTGTTTTTTTGTACTTGCAAATGTTACTTTTCTTAGATTTCCTGAAATTTTGTCAGCTTCAACGTTATTAAGTTTCTTATCTCTAGATTTAATTATAACTGTGGAAAGGGAACTTCACGAAGACAGTCGTGTCACTCAAACAGGAAAAGCCCAAGGGGAACATCAGGCCAGCCATAAAACAAACTTACATAGGAAAAGGAATCAAATAAAAGGTATTAAAGTATCCCTATAGACAAAAGCCTAAGTAATTAAGAAAACTAGACAAATAAGAAAAGGAAACCCTTACAAACAGGGGACATACCAAATAAGCAAAACAAACAGACAAAAGACACAATATGTTCTGTATGGACATTTACATTCTTGAAATCCGGCAACCTGGATTGGCCACCCGCTCCCTTCAACCAAGCTGCTGAGGACTGGGAATCCTACATAGACAGATTCCTCATGTTCTTGGAGAGCAGCAATCTCAAGGACGCGAATGGGCAGAAGAAACGGGCCGTCTTCCTAACTCACTGCGGGCCCGCAGTGTTTAAAATGGCGAAAGCCCTCGCCAAGCCCCTCGACGTGAAGGCGATGGACTGGGCCGATCTCGAACCCCTGCTGCGAAGTCACTACGCGCCCGCCGTGCCTACCCTCATCCGCCGACACGAGTTCTACTGGCACGATCAAAAAGAGGGCGAGAGTATCAGCGACTTCATGGCTGATCTCAGGGACCTCGGGGTCCTGTGCGGGTTCACTGATCTCGACGAAGCCCTGCGAGACCGCGTCATCCTCGGCCTCAAGGACCCCGTCCTGCAGAGCCGGCTCATGGAAAGGGGCGACATATCCCTCACCGACGCCCGCGCCGAGGCCACCGCAGCAGAAGCGACCCGGAGATCAGCGGCCTGAATGCGGCAAGCAAGCACCGCGGAGCGCCCAGCCACAACCGAGACGACTCCGACCCCCGAGAGGCAGCCCGAGACCAACCGCCGAGCGACCGCATCCACACACCACGGCGACCTCGACTCCCCCTCCGACTCCGAGGACGACGAGGAAGACATCCACCGGCTGCAGGTGGAGCGCGACCGACGCGAGCAGTGGAGCCACAAAATGAGATTCCAATGCGCCGGGTGCGGCGGCGAGCACCCGCGGTCGGAATGCCGGTTCTTCGATGCGATATGCCGGCATTGCGACAAGCGGGGCCACATCGCCAAGGTTTGCCATTTCAAACGAAACTACAGCCCCCGGCGCCAAGACTGCAGCCCGCGGAGACGCGACAGCACCCCCCCGAGGAACCGAGACCGAAACCCCGAGAGCCGATGGAGCCGGGAAGCAAGGAGCCGTCGTTTCAACGAGACCCGCCAACGCGAGGAAACGCACCAGACGGTCATCGTCGGCCATTCATCCAACTGGGATGGCCGGAAGGTCCACATGGAGGTAGCCATTGAAGACCGCCCCTGCAAGATGGAAGTGGACTCCGGGTCCTACCTATCCATGGTCGCATGGCGGGAAATCAAGCGTCTAGTGCCCACCATACAGCGGCGCGAGCTGGAAAGCCAGAAACTCATCCTCAAGGACTACCAGGGAAACCGCATCCCCGTGGTAGGAATCGGACATTTCAAAGTCACCTTTAAAGGGCACACCGAAATACTCCCCCTGACCGTCGTCGAGAAGGACCGCCCCAGCCTCCTGGGACTCCAATGGTTCGCGCCATTAGGAATAGAGGTGACCGGCACCAACCACGTCGCCGAGACAGACTGGGAGGAGCAGCTCGCGCGGGATTTCCAAGAGGTCTTCGACGGCAGCCTAGGCAAGTACCGAGGGCCCCCAATAACCTTCAGCCTAGACCCCGCCATTGCCCCAATCCGCCTCAAGCCCCGGCGAGTACCCTTTGCGCTCAGGCCCAAAATCGACGAGCAATTAAATAAGCTCATCGAACAGGGAGTACTCGAACCAACGGACCATGCCAGATGGGAGACCCCTATAGTCACCCCAGTAAAACCAGATGGCTCAGTGAGAATCTGTGGGGACTATAAGGCCACCCTCAATCGTGCGCTGCAACAAAGCGCCTACCCCGTCCCAGTAGTGCAGCACCTCCTACACTCACTGGGGGGGGGGGGGCAAGGTTTTCGCCAAACTCGACCTGGCTCAAGCTTACCAGCAACTGCCGGTCGACGAGGAAACTGCAGAAGCGCAGACGATAGTCACCCACCGCGGGGCATTTCGCTGCAAGAGACTCCAGTTCGGAGTCAGCGTAGCCCCGGGGGTGTTCCAAAGTTTAATGGAGAGGCTTCTCCAGGGCATAAAAGGGGTAGTGCCCTATTTTGATGACGTGCTGGTATCAGCGGCCGACCAAAAGCAATTGGAAAGCCGCCTGAGGGAGGTACTGCAAAGGTTCAAAGACGCAGGGCTAAAAGTCAAGAGAGAGAAATGCCAACTGCGCACAGCAAGAGTCGAATTCCTAGGGTACCTCCTAGACCAGCACAGAATCCACCCAACAGAGGGGAAAATCAAAGCCATCAAGGAAGCCCCAAGGCCCTGAAACAAAACCGAATTACAAGCGTTCCTGGGGTTGATTAACTTCTATAATGTTTTCCTGCTCCAAAAGGCAACCGCGGCGGAACCGTTGCATAGGCTGCTCGACAAGGCAGCCACCTGGACTTGGGGAAGGCAAGAAGAAGACGCATTCAACAAAACAAAAGACCTGCTCACATCGGACGCTGTTCTCATCCAATACAGCGAGACACTACCCCTCACGGTAACATGTGACGCATCCCCCTTCGGCATCAGAGCCGTCCTCAGCCACACCCTCGCTGACGGAAAAGAAGCACCCATCGCCTTCTTTTCAAGGACTCTCTCAAAACCGGAAAGGAATTACAGCCAGCTGGATAAAGAGGCCCTGGCAATCGTCGCAGCTGTAAAGAAGTTCCACGAATACCTTTATGGCAGGACTTTCTCCATCATCACAGACCACAAACTGCTGCTCGGAATACTGGCGGGGGGACAGGGCCACCCCAAACATCCTATCCCCGAGGATGACGAGGTGGTCCGAATTCCTCGCCGCCTACAATTACCGGCTGGACCATCGCCCCGGTAAGTCAATCCCACACGCAGATGCATTGAGCCGCACGCCGTTTCCCACCCTGGACGCTGACCCAGCACCCACCACATCCACCCTGAGCATAGAGACTTTACCCAACCTCCCACTAACCGCGTCAGACATTGCCCTGGCAACAAATAAAGACAAACGTCTGGCGCGGGTGCTAAGATGGGTGGAAAAAGGGTGGCCAGAAAGGGACGAGGATGAGCAATTCAGAGCTTTCCGGAACCGCCAAACAGAACCCTTCACACAAAAGGGTTGTTTACTGTGGGGGGATAGAGTCATAATCCTGGAGAAACTGCAGAAAAAGGTCCTGGACATGCTGCACGAGGGACACCCTGGCATCGTTAGGACAAAAGCCCTGGCCAGAAGTCATGCCTGGTGGCCAGGGATGGACAAAGAGATTGAAGCCTGGGTGGCATCCTGCAAGCAGTGCCAAGAATCCAGACCAAGCCCCCCCGCCGCCCCGGTCCTAGAATGGGAAACCCCCAGAGGGCCATGGTCCCGGATTCACATAGATTTCGCGGGACCCACCAGAGGACACACCTTCCTGGTGACGGTAGACGCTTACTCCAACTGGCTGGAGGTAAGCAACATGAGAACAACCACCACAGAAGCCGTCATCAAGGAGCTCAGCAAGCTATTCGCAACCCACGGCCTCCCAGATGTCATCGTATCAGACAACGGCCCCCAGTTCACCGCACTACCCTTCGAAAGATTCCTAGCAGAACGGGGGATCCGACACGCGTTGACAGCACCAGCTCACCCGGCGGCGAACGGAAGGGCGGAGAAAATGGTCCAATTCACGAAAAGGACCATTCCAAAAATCGAAACCGGGGACATACAGGACAAGATCAACAGAATGCTACTCATACAGCACATAACCCCGAACACAACAACAAACAAGAGCCCAGCGGAGCTGCTGATGGGAAGAAAGCTGCGATCACCACTCGACCGCCTGCACCCCACATACAACCCAGAGAAGCCCCCCGACTCCACCAGCAAGCACCGGACATTCGCACCTGGAGACGCGGTCTATGCAAAAAACCTCACTGGGGACCCACTCTGAATACCGGCAACGATAACCCAGGTAATGGGTCCCCGCTCGTACCAGCTACTAACAAACGACGGGCGAGCATGGAAACGGCACATCGACCAGTTAAGGTCGAGAACCACCGCGGGAAATACAACCGACACGCAAACACCAGAAACAGAGAGGAACCGCCAAGACACCAACCAAGAGGGGAGGGAAAGCCCCAAAGAACAAAACAGACAAACCCACCCAAAAAGGAAGCAGCAGTACTCACCTACCGAAGCACCAGAGAGCAACCCACTCGAAGCCTCGCCTGGAAGGAGCAGCCGAGCCAGCTCGACCAGCCCGGGAAGCCCAAGCGGGAGCAGCCAAGCCAGCTCAACCAGCCCGGGAAGCCCGAGCGGGAGCAGCGAAGCCAGCAGCTCAACCAGCCCGGGTAGACCAGGAGGGAGCTACGGTGAGAGGCCCGACTCACCCTTCCAGGCATTTCCATCGACGAGGCGGAGAGCAACAAGGATCCCAACCGAACCAGCTGACAGCCAAGAAACAACTAATCTGCGCAGGTCCAGTCGGCAAGTACGGAGCCCCGCCTACTTACGGGACTACGTTACGTAGGACCGAACCAAGAGGGGAGGGGTGTTCTGTATGGACATTTACATTCTTGAAATCCGGCAACCCGGATTGGCCAAGCGCGCAGCCACCGGATTGGTCGAGCGCGCGGCACTGATTGGCCGTTCGGAATCGACCGCGATTGGCCGAGCCGATCGCGGGCGATCCGAACGGCTGTCATTGGCCGCAGCGCCTGGCACCAGATCCATATAAGCCGCGGCTTCACCCAGCCCCACTCACTTGTGTTTTTCCTTAATAAATGAGCTGAACTCAAGTCACTGCCTCGCGTCTTTTGTTCGTATCGGCCGATACGACACAATATATATATATAAATTACAAAAGAGACAGACAGGAGATTGCCACAAGACAAATATGAAAAAAACATTATAAAGCTAAAGAGATTAGGAAAAACCGATAATACAATCTAACCACCCCGTGGAGTTTGCCCTCCGGCAGGAATAAAGACAAACAGGATTTGAAACATTAAGCACAAATACAAACATTCACATGAAATCAACTCACAAAGGGAGAAAAGGGTATAAAAAACCAGGGACTTACCTTAAGAATCTAGCTAGCCCAGGAACGCAGACTTCTCGCTGTCCCCCACCTTCCTGAAAAATAAAAATATCCAGCTTTCAAGCAGTTGTCCGTATCCTTGCACCGGAGCTCTCCCAGCGGGAAAATCGAATCCTCGAAGAAAAGGTATTTTGACACCTTTCAACATAACTATTTCCCAAAATCCACTTGCAGTTAATTCCATATCAGTATCATATATAGTTTCCTCTGATTTTTGACTTTTTATTAAATCTTCTTACTGCTAGGTTGGGAAGTCAATTTAATATGTAAAACACCATTTGGGTCTCTCTGATTACTGATATCATTATTGAAACTCTGGCTGTGCAAAGATGCAATATACAATTACTATCTCTTTTGGTACCAAAATTGTTTAAAATAGGGTGAATAGTTGAAATGCACATTTGTTTCTTTCTTTCACTTATATATCCATGGATTGGAAAAAGATTATTATGTCCTTTGACTGACTTTCATATTCATCTGCAGATGATGCATAATCTAGAGAGGTACTATTAGAGATTTGTTTCATATATGCTTTTCTGAAAAGCAAAATCAAGAAAACTTTAAAATGTACAAGTTTTATCTTAATATTTATAACATTGGTTTTATATTGCTATTATACAAATGAAATCTTCTTTCAGTACTAATCACAATGCAATATTTGACTGACTTGTAGACCTTTGCAGAAATATTCATTAGGACATGCATACTTTAAAAATTATTATGAAGAAGTACTCTGGATATTCTGCTGGCACATTATCTCTCTGGTATTCATTACTTTATTTTTCAGTTATTTTTAATGAAAAAATCATTTTTTCATTAAAAAACTCAAGCAGTTTGAAACAAGAATTTGCAGTTATTTTAAAAGTTGCATTAACTTAAATGAGTCAATTCCTAAAAGTGCCACATTTTTCCATTTAGCCATAGATTCACAACAAACATTCACAACTTTGGAGCATCTTTCTCAGTTGTATGTTTTGCTTAGTGACCATGTCATTTAGCGACCATTTCACCAGAATCAATTGCAGTTGCTAAATATAAGCCCTGTTGGTGCAGTTGTTAGAATGTAGTATTGCAGGCTTTCTCTGCCTACAGTCTGAAATTTGATTCTAATGTGCTCAAGGTTGATTTAGCCTTCCATCCATCTGAGGTTGCTAAAATGAGGACCCAGATTGTTGGGGGTAACATGATGACATTGTAAACAGCTTAGAGAGGGCTGTAAAGCACTATGGAGTGATATGTAAGTCTAAATGCTATTGTTATTGTATAAGGTTCAAATGTTTGCAGCTGTTGGCTGGGACAACAGCCCCCAACCTTTTGGGCAGCAGGGACAGGTCCCTTGGAGAGACGTTTTTACATGGATCCTTCCGGTCGTGCTTTCGTGTGCTGCCTGCATCCCATGGATGGAGCTTTGCTTGTTTGCCCAGCCTAGTTTCTGGCATGCCATGGACCAGTGCTGGAACAGGGTTTGGGGATCCCTGTTCAAGTCTGTTTCATAAGGGTATTCTACTGTATAGGAAGGTGGGACCTGGCTGGCGGGGAAGAGAGGAATGGGACCACACAAGCAACGGGCTGACACACATGTGTAGCTTGACTTGTATGAACAGCAGCCTGGTGCACATGCACACTCATCTTGATTGCAAGTTGAGCTGTGCGTGCATGTGCATGCATGCGGGCCCACTGCTCATGTGAGTCAAACTGCATGCATGCACATGCACCAGCCCACCATTTACTGTGTGTCTGCGTCACCTGTAGCCCAGTTATGAATAGGCCACACACCAGTAGTGGGCCATGGCCCAGGGGATGGTGAACCCTGGACTAGGAAATATAAAGTGCACAACATGCTCATATCACAGTGCTTATTTATAAAAATATTTATTTTACAAAAACACAGATCAAAATAAAAATCATGTGTACACATTGTACACTTACAACAGAAACTTCATTTTGAAGTATTAAAATATTTAATTCATATACATTATTTTATAAATAATTTTATATTAAAACATACTGTTTTGCACTACTGTATCCACCAGGAAAATGATGGCAACATCTCTCCTAGAGTTCTGGATAGCTTTGAAAACCTGGCTTCAATACCAGGCATGGGGTTGATGTTTGTTATTTGTTTAATGGCCTTTGTTTTGTTATGTGGATTTTATTACTAGAGCACATTAATATGGCCTGCTTCTGTTGTTTTTAAGTCTCTTTTATTTTTGTGCACTGTCCAAGTCCATTAGAGATGGAGAATCAATGAATTTAAATAAATAATAAATAATATATGTAGATCTGAACTGATGTCTATATACGTATTTCAGGGGAATAGAATGCTGGTAATTTTTTATTCACTACTTTTTTCTTGTATTTTCATGATATCTCAGAATAAAGTCTGAAAATATCTGAAAAAAAATTAAAATTAAGATTTGTAATGATGAGTTACAAACATAGATGTAATAGTGATCCTGCTTAGGTCTGTGATATAATAGTCATACAGCTGGCACATACCTCAGAGAAGGTGCTTAATTCAATTGCAGTTATAATATTATTATTCATGAAGGCTTGAATTTCTTTTAGAGTTTTGTTCTGTGTATTAATAAAAAAACAAACAAATAGATAAATATAATACGTTATTATTTATACAACCAAAGTAAGTAAGAAAAAAAGATTTTTCTTTTTAGATTTTTTTAAAAATGTTAATGTTAAGACAAAGAAAGAGGTTAGTGTTGAAACATATTTGATCTAGGGAAGCATAGTAAGTCTATATTCACATTATTCTGAGACTAAAGCTACATTAGCAAAATGTCTGCCATGTCCAATGTGAGTTCAGAATGGGATTTTAAAAAACACCATAAAAATTGTACACATGATGCAAAAAGCTAGTGTTGAACCAAACCCTTGGGAAACATTTCGTCCAATTTCCCCTTTCCAATTTGAATGGATATAGATCCATTCAAACCAGATAGTATAGAAGGAGACATGGCAACATAAAGTTTTAATAACATGGTGAGGGATAGTGCTATCAGTCTGCTAATGACTTATATAATGTTGGATCTGCCAATGATATATGAAAGATTCAATTGATGAATCTGCCATGGTACAACATATTTGGCATTTTGTCATTACAGCAAATTTCTAATAAATCTCATAGTGTCTCGATTAATTTCTAATTTCTAATAAATCTCATAGTGTCTCGATTATTGGACTATGAGCATAAGATTTTATCTAAGCAGACTCCCTAAATGATTATTTTAGAAATCTAGGAAAGAGGTAATAAAAATAAGAAAATCCAAAATTATTAATTTACTCATTTGAATTTCCCCTGACACAAAAGCTAAAACAACAACCAAAATGATACATGGACATCATCAGATGGTATGGACAGAAATCAATTTCTTATGTAATTCAGTATTTCGTATAAGATTAATATTTACCAGTTAATTGAATTCCAAAGTGCAGTGCACAATAAGGGAACTATAACAAGTTAAAAAATAGACAGAAGTTCCTATTTTCTAGACAAGAAAGAGAGAGGCATTCCTTTTTGGAAATGCTGGTTGGTGAAATTAGAAATTGATTAAATGGATTATTTTGCACACTGCTAATAGCTATGCATGCTTACAAGCAGGATAAAGGCAAATAGATATTGTCACATTTCCATGTATTCTAGAAACAGAGATAGGGATATTTATTTTATAAATATCTAGGTATTATTTTTCTTTGGACTGAAATTATTCATTGTGGGTTTGATCTCCAATTATTTAGTAGGAAATTTTCATCATTTCCTTCTCTGCAGGAGCTCTCAATCAGAGACAGCCAGCTCGGTGTAGAGTTAAGATGTTGGGTTAAGAAAAGGAGACCTTAATCCACCTTTAGCCATAGAAGTTCACTGGTGATTTTGAGGCAGGGAAAAAAAGAGATAACATAGTTCAGGGGAAAGAGAAAGAAACTCAAAGTAACCATCCTCTGATTCTATTTGATATAAGAGAAGATAAAGGGAAATTCTGGAAGGCTTTGAAAATTCTGTAATTACAACCTAAAACAATTAAATAGCTTTCCTATAATTCTTGCTTTGTTGTATCCCTGACATAACCTATCTTGAAGAATGAATACAATGTACGTAACTTTCAGCTTCTATACAAAAGACAGAATATAATTCTAATAATTAAATAAATCCAACCGATCAGATTCTGAGGTTATTCAAGGAATTGCAAAGAAAAATTAGTGCCCCCTTAACATTTTACTGATATAAATTGTTCTATTAATAGGAAGGAATAATTGGACATTTTCTGTTATTTGTATTTTCCTAAGTATCAAATATTAGGTCCCACCATTTACTTTTTAGAATGTACCAGGTAACTTAGCTTTCGGTGAAGTAAGATATTCTGCAAGTTCAGCCCATCTGAATCTTTCTGTAATAACAACTTTTCATTTTTCAGCCGCTGAGAATTTTCTTTTTCTGTACTAAGGGCTATGGCCAATGCCTTATTATAACGTTTCAAAGAATTTTTAAAAAGTGAGGAGTTGCCTGAATAAAATGAAAAGAAAAAATAAGGGCATGTTCATACTGTTACTATCTCTGGTCCATAAATTCTCAGAAGTAGTTTGAATAATAATGACATAATCATATTTTTTTCTAAACTTACTATACTGTCATATTCAGTAGTGGGATTCAATTTTTTTTACCACCGGTTCTGTGGGTGTGGCTGCCATCCCCCTCCCCCTTGCCACAACAGCACTATTACCTCGTTCCAGCCAGTGAGGGCTGTGCTGCTCCTTGCACTTTGCACCTAACATCAGTAGTGATTAAATGCTTTGAAAGACTGGTGTTGAGGTAGGAGAATGAGTGCGACCAGGGAAACGTAGTGAGAGTAGTGAAGAATAACACACAACTAGCACACAGATACACTGTATAGTAAAATGTAGTTTTTTACTTCCAATAAACGTTTAAACAAAATGCAGACAAGCAGTCCAAGTCATTCACAGTTAAAGCAGTCAGTTTTCAGTCCAGGGATAATCCAATAACAAAGTCCAGTATCAAAAACAGTTCAGTAACAGGCTTACATCAAATCCAAGAAGAACTATGATCAGTCACAGTCAATAAGGAAATGCAATACTCTCCAGAACAACAGAACAGGAACTAAACAATCCAGGTTTCTGGCTCCATCTTATGGCCATTTGAGGAACCACACCCAATTACAGTTTTAGCATTCTCTTAAAGAGACAGTATTAAAATGTCTATCCTGGTTTATATATTTTCCAACCCAACTAATAGGTGACTTACATTCCTAACAACTGGTTCTCCAACGCCTTAGGACATCCCTTCCACCAGACTTTGACAAACATCAGTTTGCCTACAGGGGGAACAGGTCGACAGATGATGCCATAGCTACTGCCTTACATCCTGTAGCAAGCCATCTGGAGAAACCCGGAAACTATGTCAGGATGCTTTTCACTGACTACAGCTTGGCCTTCAATACTATCCCACCAAGCATCCTTATCGAAAAGCTGACTGACTTGGATTTTCTCTCTTCCATGTGCGACTGGATCAAAGATTTTCTGAGGGACCAACCACAAACAGTGTGTGCTGGGACTGTCACATCCACCTCCATGAAGCTTAGCACTGGCTCCCCACAGGGCTGTGTGCTCAGTCCCTACCTGTTCTCACTCTACACACATGATTGTGTATTGTCTCATTACAGGTGGAGACAAAACAGCATACAGTGGGGAGGTTCAAAAATTATCCTCATGGTGCCTAGAAAACAACTGACACTTGAACATCGGCAAGACAAAGGAGATGGTGTTAGACTTCTGGAAGAAGAGAGAGGAACCCGCCCCACTTTACATCGAGAAGGGCTGTGTGGAGAGAATTTCCTCCTTTAAATACCTGGGAGTCTACCTCAGTGAAGATCTTACTTGGAAAATCAACACAACCCAGGTGGCCAGAAAGGCCCAACAGAGACTCCATTTCCTTAGGGTCTTGCGAAAGAATAAAGTGGAACAATGACTGATGACCTCCTTTTACCGGTCCACAATAGAAAGTGTCCTCAAATGTTGCATTATGGTGTGGCATGCTGGCTTGACAGCCGCGGATAGAAAGACATTACAAAGGGTGGTGAGTACAGCACAAAACTTTGTGGGCTGTTCCCTGATACCATTAGATGACCTTGCTAAGGCTCTTTGCCTTGGAAGAGTGAGGAAAATTCTCAGGGACAACTCACATCCCAGTCAGCATTTCTTCACTCTCCTACCAAAATTTTCTCGCAGACCACTTCTGCACTAAAGGATACAAGTGCATAGATACCATCCAGTGGTGGGATTCAAATATTGTTGCCACTGTTTTGGTGGGTAGGCTTGGTGGGCACACTTTGAGCGCATGCACACACAAACATGTACTTTGCACAAGTGCAGAGGCATTCTAACTCACCTCCTGAAAGTCTGCACGATCCTACATGACTATTCTGCGCCACACAAAGCAGCTGCACTTTAAATTCAGCAGATAAAAGTGAGTATGGGAGCCCAGGCAGGTGGGTGGGCCCAACAGCAAAGAGGCAGAGAGAACCAGTTTGGTCTCTGCTGCTCATCGCTCCTTCCGACTTGCCAGAACTGGGCCGAACTGGTCAAATACCATTTCTGATACCATCTATGGTGAAACAGACTGGTTGCAAATCAACAAAGGAATGGGATAAGGCTGTATATTTATTGATTCAACTTAAATGATGAATATATATTGAGGGAAATTAGATTGGAAGAAGATGAGTGTGGTTTTAAAACTGGGGTAAGAAAAATCAATTATGTGCTATGCTGATGTCACTATTCTAATAGTTGAAAGATTTCTAATTTTGAAAGACACAGAGTACAATAAAAATATTGGACTACATTTGGTACAAACTAATGACAAGTTCAGCAACCAACCTTAGAACTGGAAATGAAGATATTGAAGTGATATGCTGGTCTATGACTATAATAAAGATTTGATTTGATTTGACATTGAAGTGAGCCTTTTAAAAGATTATGCATTTTAAGTTCAACTATCAACAGTAAGGGGACCAAAATCAAGAAATATACTGCATAGTAGCATTTGATATAATAATTATAAACGACTTAGAAAAGATATTTGGATGAAGATTAGAATTGTGCAGGCAATGATTTTCTTATAACTCTCTATAGAAGTTAAAGTAGGATTTGAAGAAGGTAGAAAGAGCGCTCTCTCCCACTCTCTGTGTCTCTCTTTATGTCTCCCTCTTCCCTTCTTTCTCCTCCCCCCCTCTGTATCTCTGTATCTCTCTCTCCTTGTTTCCCTATCTTCCCCTCTCTCTATATCCAGTAGTGAGCTTCAAATTTTTAACAACCGGTTCTCTGCCCTAATGACTGGATGGGTGGGCGTGGCTGGGTGGGCAAGGCTAGGGGTGTGGCCAGGGATGTGTGACAGCACTCAGCCTCCTGCAGCACTCTGCCAGCCAAAATGGAGCAGGGGGGTTAATTAAATGTGGGTTTTGCTTTGTAACATCCAGATTCAGCAAGTAAGGGGTGTGAACTGCACAGAAATACAACTTTTATTTAGTTATGAAGAAATATCTCCAAAGTCAGATGTGCACTAAATGTAGACTGACTTTTAGCTACAGACCTTCCCAGCAAAGAGTAAATTTTGAAGCTCCAGATAAAGAGGGTTCATTTTAAGATGAGTAACCACAATTTGCATGTTGGAGGAATGCCTAAAGGAATGCCGGGAAACTCTGTATTTTAAAGAACAATTTGAGGGATATAGCCCTTCTTTGCCTGAGACTGTAGAGACCTGGCACCAATCAAAACACTGTTTGTGAAGCAACTGATTAACACTGACAGGGTAATCCTCTAGTTAGTATATGAAAATAAGAGCAGGGGTGGGCCCAGCCAGCAGATTTGCTGGTTCGCCGAACTGCGCAGAATCTTAACAACTGGTTTGCTTGAACTGGTGAGAACCAGCTACAGCCTACCTCTCTCTCTCTCTCTGTATATCTCTTTATGTCTCTCTCCCACCCCCTCTCCCTCTCTGTATCTCTCTCTCTATGTCTTTCTCTCTCTCTCTCTGTATGTGTGTGTATCTCTGTATCTCTGTATCTCTCTTCTCTCTCTTGGAAAGCCAAGGCTGGGCCAACCCAGTGAGCTTTCCTTGGGGCTCTTTGCCACTCCTTTTCTTTCTTCTTGGCAAGTTTTTGGAAATCCGTGCTGGCTGAGGAATGACCGTGAGCTGCAGCAGAGGCTTCCCTCCTTCTCTTCCTCCTCCTGCCTCCTTCTCCTCTCATGATCCCCTGACCGGCTGTGATGAGGCTGGGAGGGTGCACACGAGCGGGGAGACCCTCCTCAAGCAAACAGCTGGGCTCAACCAAAGCACACAATGGCGGAGGAGGAAGAAGAGGAGGGAAGAGGAGGAGGAGGAGGAGGAGGGAAGCCTCCGTCATGGCTCATCTCATTCCTCAGCCAGCATGAATTTCCAAAAACAATCATTGGTTGTACAAACAGAGGCATAGAATCAAAATCACGTGATGTATTAGTACTGCTTTATAAACCATTAGTAAGATGATATCTGGATACTGCATCCAGCTTTGGTCATATTACGAAAAAGATGCCAAGACTTTGGAAAAAGTGTAAAGGAGAAAAACTAAGATGGTTAAAGGCCCATATGAAGAACAGTTGCAGAAATTAGGTATGGCTAGTCTAGACAAAAGAAGGGCTAATGGCGACATGATAGCAATATTCCACAATTTGGCTGCCACAAAGGTAGGGAGTCAACTTATTTTCCAAAGCACCAGAAGGCAAGACAAGAAACAATGGATGGAAACTAATTAAGGAAAGAAGCAAACTGGAATTAAGGAGAAATTTCTTAACAGTGAGAGCAGTTAATCAGTGGAATAGTTTGCTCTTGTAGGTTGTAGATGTTGTAAGTGCTTCATCACTAGTGGTTTTTAAGAAAAGACTGGACAGCCACCTATCTGAAATGGTGTAGGGTCTCCTGCTTGAGATGGGGTTGGACTAGAAGACGTCCAAGGTCCCTTCCAGCTCCATTCTGATTGAATTGATTAAAATGACTCACATTACTATAATTTGGACAAATTGTATAAATATCTCACTCTTTGGAGAAGTTGGAAAAAAGGGAAATCAGAAGCAAGGTGGTACTGGGTAGACTCAATTATGGTGGCAAAGGGAGCACTGATGGAAGACTTGAAGAGCAAGAGTGACTTGTTGGCACATAATCAAGACAATGTAATAGGTCCAACATTCCATTAGCTCTCAATCTTGTTGTTTTTAGTTTATTTTGCCTAAATATTTTTCGTAACTATATACAGATATTGCAGAAATTCAAACATTTTATTTTTGCAAGCATGAGTTTGATTACTTATAATTTAATTAGCACTTACTAATTATCTTGGTTTTGATTTTAAATGCAAGAGAAGCATTCAGCTTTAGAGCTCCATTCTTTTTCTCCATCACACGTTTTTTAATACCTCTAATGGTAAAAAGGGAAGATGCTTCAGGCATTACATAAATTTCCATCTTTATTATCCTGAAGATCTAACAATATCATGAAAAATATATATTAAAATTTGCGTTTTAAAATATTTTGAAGTGTGCAATGTGAGTTAGGGAACAAATTCCTTGTATGTCTACTCACACTTGGCCATACAAAGTATTTTATTCTATTTATCTCTATTATTCAGCCCAAATATATTCATGTTTCTAAATATAATGATAATCATACCTCTAAGATCACCTTAACAATTCAGTCCAGTCATCCAATTTAAATGCATACTGTACTGAAAAAGTCAGTTCCTCAACACAATTTTATATTTTTAAAGAGATCAACGTTTTCAAATCTCTCTATAGCTCAGAGCAACAGTTCACAGAAATTATTTATGACATTTACATAATATTCCTGTTTCTTTTCAGTTAAAATTTACATTAGCTTCAGGACATTCTGGCAAACTAATATTCTCTCTTGAACATATGTTATTGGCATTAGCAGAATAATTGTTTCTAGTCTAAAATTTAAATTATTTTATGCCAGTTCCTGGAAAAACTAGTTTTTCTTATTTAAGACAAGATCCCAAGACACCACTCAAACATATTGTTTATGGTGGAAAATGTAGTATTCTGCCCCCTAGATCAGGGGTGTCAAACTCAAGGCCTGCGGGCCTGATTTGGCCCATGGGTTGCTTAAATCTGGCCTGTGTGGCTGGCCTGGAAATATCAAAGGACTGGCCTGCAGTGCCTCTCAGCTAAAACAGGCTGTGTGTGACACCCCGCGCCATGTTTTCACCCTGCATGGCCTCCTGCAGCACTCTGCCAGCCAAAACTGGGCCGAAAAAGGGCTGAAAAACAAGCTGAAAAACAGGCCCCAAATGGACTGAAAATGGGCCCCAAACCAGGCCCAAACAGCTGGAAAAATTGGCTAGAAAATGTCCAAAAAGCAACCTGAAAATGGGGCCCAGCGGCCCGTTTTCGGCCAACAGGGTGCTGCAGGAGACATCTGTCCTGCCCCCTGCCACTCCTCCACCGTCAGAGGAGAACTACAATGCTGACTGACCCTCAAAGAAATCCAGTTTAACACCCCTGCTCTAGATAATTAGCTAGTATGCTATATCAGCCATGTTAATGAGCAGACTTTGACTATTTTTTTACTTGAAAATACCAACACAAAACCTCTTTTGCTTGTTGTCCCAATGAAATAAGATGGTGCCTCAGATAACCTGGTCCCATGCCATGACAGGTGAAATCTAACACCTTGAATTGGATCTAGAAGCAAACTGGCAAATCAATGCAGTTTATGTGAGAGTAGTGCTATACATACCACTCTAGGGGGCCTCAGAACATTCTGTAGTACTGCATTCTGTACCAGCTCTAGCTTTCAAATACTCTTTAAGGGTAGCCCCATGTAGAGCATTGCTGTAATCCAACCGGGAGATGACTAGGGCATAAGTGACTGAGCACAGAGCCTCAAGATCCAGGGAAGAACACAGCTGGCAAATATATACAGGTAGTCTTTGACTTACAGCAGTTCATTTAGTGACTTTTCAACGTTACAACAGCACTGAAAAAAAGTAACATAGGACTGTTTGTTTCACTTATGATCATTGCAGCATCCCTGTGGACATGTGATCAAAATTCAGATGCTTGGCAACTGACTCATGTTTATGACCATTGCAGCATCCTAGGGTCATGCAACTCCCTTTTGCAACTTTACAAAGTCAATGGGGAAGTCAGATTCACTTAGCAACCATGTTACTAACATAACAACTGCAGCAACTCGCTTAACTGTGGCTTGAAAAAATGGGAAAATCTACAACTGTCATTGATAGGTAGAATTTCAACAATCAAGATGAATATTTTACCCAGAATTTTATATTTATTCCAAACCATACCAATTAGGCTTGGTAAAGACTACTTTGAAGATTTAAATAAAATTGTGTTGAAGTTTATATGGCAAGGTAAGAAAGCCAGAATAAAATTAAAACTTCTGCAAGATGCTAGAATTAGAGGAGGTTTTGGCCTTCCGAATTGGGAGTTGTATTACCAAGCGGCAAATTTAATGTGGGTTAAGGATTGGATAACATTAAAAAAGACTAGATTGTTGACACTAGAGGGGCATGATTTATTACTGGGATGGCATGCTTTTTTGTGGTATAAGGGAACTAAATCGCAGGGCTATTTTAGAAGGCATTACATAAGGGAGTCTTTATGGTTGAATTGGGAGAAAATTAAGAGAAAATGTTATTTGAAAATCCCAGTCTGGTTATCAACTATTGAAGCCTTTTCTTATCCTATAATATATGAGAAAGAACAAACAGTTAGATATGGGGAAATATTGGATGAAAAGAGTGAACTTAAAACAATGCAAAAACTAGAAGAACAAGGCATAAAGATGAATTGGTTTTCATATGCAAATACATTCAAGGTATCTTATAGATTCTAAAGCGGAGGGATTTTATGATAAATTGACTGATTTAGACAGGATCTTGACAGGTACTGATGAAAAAATGATTAAAAAATTATATACTTATTTGTTGGAAATTTTATTAGAGGAGGAACAAGTTAAAGAAACGATGATTGTTTGGGGGAAGAATTTTGGATATGGGATTGATTTGGAGAAATGGGAAAAATTGTGGTCTCAAAATTATAAAATGACAATGTCAACAGCTTATAAAGAAAACTTGTATAAGATGTTTTACAGGTGGCATTTCCCCCCGACAAGAATTGCAAGAATGTTTAAGAATAAATCTGAAAAATGTTGGAAATGTCATCAGATACCTGGCTCATACTACCATATGTGGTGGACTTGTGAGGACGCTAGAAAATATTGGACTAAAATCCGCATATGGTTGGAAAAAATGATAAAGACACATATAGACTTGAAACCAGAGATTTTTTTATTGGGAATCTTACCTGATATATATAATAAAAATTTGAAGTATTTGATTGTAAATGTATTGACAGCGGCTAGGATTGTATTTGCTAAGAACTGGAAAAGTGAGAAAACTCCATCAGAAGAAGAAATTATTAAGAAAATATTGGACTGTGCTGAAATGAGTAAATTGACATTTGAAATCAGAGAACAAGAAGATAAACAATTTTATGAAGTTTGGGATCTTTTTTATCAATGGTTAGATAATAAAACATAATGATAGAATATTTGATTTAGCATAAAAAAAAATTTTTTTTTCTTTTTGATATTATCTTTATAAAACATTATCAAGGTTGATTTGGTATGATCTTATGATTTATTGTAAAATAAATTAAGCAAATTATAGTTATCTCGTTAAAATATGAATTAACAAAATTATAAATGATTTTTTTTTTAGTGATGATATTAGGTTATACAATTATTGATTGATAATATGAGCTATTATGTAATATAATTATACTAGTGACTGGGAAATGGATGCACACAAAAAAGTGGTAAACTAATCGATGCACGGTATGTAAACTTATGAAGAAGGATATTTTTATGTTTTTTGTGTTATGTTTATGTTAATGTTGTTATGTATGCTTATGTTTGTTATTAAAAAATAAAAAAAAATTTATCCAAAAAAAAAAAAAGTAACATAGGACTGTTTGTTTCACTTATGATCATTGCAGCATCCCTGTGGACATGTGATCAAAATTCAGATGCTTGGCAACTGACTCATGTTTACGACCATTGCAGCATCCTAGGGTCATGCAACTCCCTTTTGCAACTTTACAAAGTCAATGGGGAAGTCAGATTCACTTAGCAACCATGTTACTAACATAACAACTGCAGCAACTCGCTTAACTGTGGCAAGCAATGCCATAAAATGAGGCAAAATTCATTTCACAATTGTCTCATTTTGCAACATTAATTTTGGGCTCAATTGTGGTTGTAAGTGGAGGACTACCTACGGGTGAAACTCAAAAAATTAGAAGTTCATTTATTTCAGTAATGCAACTTAAAAAGTGAAACTAACATATGAGAGAGACTCATTACATGCAAAGCAAGATAGTTCAAGCCATGATTTGTTATAATTGTGATGGTTATGGCTTACAGCTCATGAAAACCCAAAATCCACAATCTCAGAAAATTAGAATATTACATGCAATCAATAAAACAAGGATTGTACATAGAAAAATATCGGACCTCTGAAAAGTATAAGCACACATATGGACTCAGTACTTTTGCAGCAATTACTGCCTCAATGCGGTGTGGAATGGAAGCTATCAGCCTATGGCACTGCTGAGGTATTATGGATGCTTCAATAGTGGCCTTCAGCTCTTCTGCATTGTTCGGTCTCATGTCTCTCATTTTTCTCTTGGCAATGCCCCATTGATTCTTTATGGGGTTCAAGTCAGGCGAGTTTGCTGGCCAATCAAGCAAGGTAATCCCACAGTCATTGAACCAGGTTTTGGTGCTTTTAGCACTGTGGGCAGGTGCCACATCCTGCTGGAAAATTAAGTCAGCTTCCCCATAAAGCTCGTCTGCGGAAGGAAGCATGAAGTGCTCCAAAATCTCCTGGTAGACGGCTGCATTGACCCTGGTCTTAATGATGCACAGTGGACCAATACCAGCAGATGACATGGCTCCCCAAATCAACACAGACTATGGAAACTTCACACTGGTCTTCAAGCATCTTGCAGTGTGTGCCTCTCCATTCTTCCTCCAGACTCTGGGTCCTTGGTTTCCAAATGAGATGCAAAAGTTGCTCTCATGAGAAAAGAGGACTTTGGACCATTGAGCAACAGGTCACTTCTGTTTTTCTTTAGCTGACATTGTTTGTTGTTCAGGAGCCGGGTTGACAAGAGTAATATGACATTTGAAGCCCATGTCCAGGATCCGTCTGTGTGTGGTGGCTCTTGATGCACTGACTTCAGCCTCAGTCCACTCCTTGTGAAAGTCCCCAACACTTTTGAATGGCCTTTTCCTGACAATCCTCTCCAGGCTGTGGTCATCCCTGCTGCTTGTGCATCTTTTTCTTCCACACTTTTCCCTTCCACATAACTTTCTATTAATGTGCTTTGATACAGCACTTTACAGCATCCAACTTCTTTTGCAATTACCTTTTGAGGCTTTCCCTCCTTATGGAGGATGTCAATGATGGTTTTCTGCACAATTGTCAGGTCAGCAGCCTTTTTCGTGATTGTGATTCCTACTGAACCAGACTGACACCATTTAAAGGCTCAGAAACCCTTTGCAGATGTGTTGGCTTAATTAGCTGATTAGAGTGGGACACTTTGAGCCTAGAATATTGAACCTTTTCACAATATTCTAATTTTCTGAGATTATGGATTTGAGGTTTTCATGAGCTGTAAGCCATAATCATCTCAATTATGACACATCCAGGCTTGAACTATCTTGCTTTGCATGAGTCTATCTCACAGATTAGGTTCACCTTTTACGTTGCATTACTGAAATAAATGAACTTTTGCACAATATTCTAATTTTTCGAGTTTCACCTGTATACTCTTGTTACATTCTGCAAAGATATCTTTGGCATGTCAGGGTTGCTAGAGCCCTTGTCATTCTCTCTTTGGCAGGCTAATGGATTTGCCCATGGTAGGAGAGCAGCTGGCTTGGTACCTGCTGCATTCTGATTGGCACAAGGAACATACTGTCTCTGCAGGGCATCTCAGAAGTTTTGTCTGCATTAACAAGAGCTCAGATAATTTCCCCCAAATTACATAAATTACACAGACACTCTCTCCATCACTGCCACTGCTTGCAGCAGCTCAGTACTATTATGAGGACAGCAACTCTAACAGCATCTTCTCAGGTGCAATAAAGGGATCCTTATGGGGCAGCAAAATATTACAGTGTATTTTCCTTCCATCTTCAGGACAGGAGGAAAGCACGAAGAACCTATGCAGTTAAACTCTTATTCTGGTTTTCTAAGAAGGAACTAACCTCTTAACTCTATCCTGGGTTGCACCATAATGCAAGCTTATTTCAACAGTTATCATTTATGATCTGTCTTTCATTCAAGAACTCAAGGCAAAACACCTCAAAGTCCCTCCTCCTATTTCCCCCCTTCCACAACACTGTGAGAATAGGTTAGCAAAAAAGAAAGGGACTGGAGCTTGGAAGGAAAATCTCTGCATTAGAAAGGATTTTTGAGCTCCTCTGGATTGTCTATGCTTTCAGAGAGCTCTTGGTCTCCTATATTAATGGCTTTTTCTGAGAGAAAAATCTTGAAAAATTGCAAGTAGAGGCACAAATGTTTGGACCCATGAATGATAAAAGCCTCTACTGCAAACACTGCTACCAGCTGCATTCTTTTTCCACATGGGAATTAATTTGTGCTTCTGAATTTTAGCATTCAGATCAGATTCTGGGAGTCACAACTCAAATTAAATGCCCTTATGGAATATCTCCTTATTTATTAGAAACCACAAGTAGATACCAGGAATGATCAAAATCTTCAGGCCCAATCTTTACTCAAGCCAACAATAACTGCAATATGTGTACTGGATAAACTATGTTTAATCTTCTGAATTATAGAAAAAATATGCTGTGGTGTTTGCCTATGTGTACAAACCTTAGGGAGCAGAAAATAAGTGGAAAAAATGCTTTAATATTGAGGAAGAAAGTGATTCCGACCACTGACAGGAAAAAAAAGGGGAGAGCCATAACACGTCATAATTTCTCACCCGGGACACTTCAATAAACTATGCTTTCTTTTTTGTTTTAAAAAAGCCCGTAACTCCGAGTCTTTCCAATTTAAGAGAAGGGATGCAGCGCTCAACGCCAGAACCGTTTAACTGCGGCCACGCAAGAGCGCGAGCGTTGCCATTCAGCACCTAAACGTTACGAGAGACGCTGGCGCGCGTGGAACCGAGCCTGGACCCGCTCGATCGAGAAAGTACGGTGGAAGAGCGATCGATGGACAGCTGGGGCTGTAGGGAGACTCGCTCGGCTAGTTTCTTCCATGACGTGGAGCCTTTTGGCTTTCTAGACGGGCTCTATTCTTGCCCTGTCATCCTGCTCATGCTTGCCTAACCGCGCGAGGAGGCTTATGGAGGAGGGAGGGACACTTTTTTCCAAGTGGTTTCTTGTTTTGTCGTCCTATTGCATCCATGGATTCTTGTTCCGGGGGCTAAATCCAGCCCGGCCGTGACTCCACTTCCGCCTCCGTCCTTTCCGCCGGATTTGGAAATGGAAGCGGTAGAGACGGTAGCGTGAGAGGAAGGCGGGCTTTCGAGTGCCAGTCTGGAAAATTTCTGGGCGGAACCTCAGCCTAGGAAGGTAACGGACCGCATGAGCCGCCTCCCTCTGATCCCCTTATCCCATCTCAGCGAAGCCCTTGCGCTCACGGCTCCCTCTTCCTCCTCCTCTTCCAGCCACTGCTGTTTTCGGGCTGTAGAAGGAGGAAGGAGACTGGCTTCGGTGTCCTCCCTCCTGCCCGGATGCTGCGTGTTCCTCCCTGCCCTTAGCAACGTACATAATTTCTTATTAAAGAGGCAAAGGGGGCAGCTTGACTGATTTAGCAGGGGAGCAGGATTCCTTCAAATGCAAAAATCCAGCCAACCACGGATGGCAGCCAAGAGGTAGTAAAATTGTAACCCTTTGCTGGCTTCTCGGAGCTGTCCACATTTTTACACATCGGCTCTGATAGTTTTGTTTCCAGGGATAGCTGCATTTACTTTATGTGATGGTGATATTTAGCAGACTTTTAAGGAATTTTGGCAGCCGATCTGTAAACTGGATTCTTCCCAACAGTAGAAAAACTGTTGTCTTCCAACTGTTTCATACAACAGCTCTGTACGCTTTGGACATGGTTTAATGTAAAGAATCCAGCTTGCCTGGCCAATATCCATACTTCAAATTGTACAGCATGGTCATTGCTTGTTCTAAATTCCTTCTTGGATCTTAGAATTTTAGAAAGGAGAGATACACTAATCGCCAGATCTAGCAAAGAACTCTGCTGCTCAGTTTGGACCTAATTTGTGTCAGAAACATTAATGATACGGCAAAGCTCTCTAGGAGGCTTGTCTTATTTGGGCAATTTCATTGGACCTAGGCATTTTTTCCCATTTCTAGTCCCCTCGTGTTTTCTCATGGCACAGTATATTTGGAAAGGGGAATAGGAGCCCATATATTGTAATACTGTATACATCAAGATGTTTTATTATTATTTGCTAAACAACTTTATAAACCAGGCTGTTTTTATGGATCCGGTGTATTTGTCTAGAAAAG
The DNA here is from genome assembly GCF_049901715.1 of Pseudonaja textilis. Classification (NCBI taxonomy): domain Eukaryota; kingdom Metazoa; phylum Chordata; class Lepidosauria; order Squamata; family Elapidae; genus Pseudonaja; species Pseudonaja textilis. The sequence goes on from NC_141990.1 coordinate 171,744,144, forward strand.
TCATAGAGCATGTGCATTTATTTGATTTATAACCCGCAGTAGCACAGCAGCTCAAGGTGGTGTACAAAGTGGCTGGCTCCTATTTTTCACCACAATGGCAATCCTACAAGGTCTCTATAGCTTGGATAATCTCTTCTGAAAGGAGGTTCTAATAAAAACATGTTTCTCTTGGCATTTAGCATTTTGATGAAAAATATATACTTTATGCTATGGTTCACCATTTTACTATGCCTATTTTATTCAGGTAAGCAAATATTTATGGCATTTCAGTCTAAAATTATAGCTGCTCAGTATTTAGAATTGCATATTGGGTTATTACTTCACAAGTTTCTCCCACAATATATTGGATAAAGGAAGAAATGTCTGAGGAACATGGTCTGCTCTGGTTCCAAACAGGTCTTTCCGAGTGTAGAACATCACTTTCCCAACATACAGTAGTAACCAAGTTTCTTGGGATTAATGTTAAAAAAGAATAATTGGATTTTCAGTTATACATATAATTTGTTTTTGCTGTAATGGTTGAGGAAACAAGGCATTTGTAAATTACCTACTGTTGGGATGCCCTCTAGATGCGTCAACTGCAATTCACAACATTCCAGCCACCATGACTGAGGAATAAGAATTATAGCAATTGAATCACCAACAATTTTAAGAATGCTTGGTTAGAAGTATGACCTGAATGTGCATTCTCATGATGGTATGGATCTTCAGCATTTAAGAGATTTCCACTAACTGTCCAAAGGATTGAGCTGAAACATCAGCACAAAATTTAAGTCATGTAACTATTGTTTTTGAGTGATAATGCTACCAAAATGCTAATTTTCTTAATCTCCTAAATTCAATTTTATATAAAATTTATTTCAGGTATCAAAATACATAATTTAATCAACAAAATTAACTGCAGAAGTGATGGATGACAGCAAGTCTGGAAAGATGGTAGATATTATTCAACTTAATGTTGGAGGCTTTATGTATACCGCTAGACGTGAATCTTTATGCCGTTTTAAGGATTCAATGTTAGCAGCTATGTTCAGTGGAAGGTTTCCTTTAAAAATGGATAATACAGGTAAAAACTTCTTAAATTGTAAATAGTTAAAATTTGAAAAGGTGAACAAATGCATTTCAGCATTTACCATAACTTGGTTGTAGGCTTCTTTGCATTATTTTTCCTATGAGCTTGACTACCGCTTGATTTCTTCCTTCTGCATCCATTCATTCTTATGTACAGCCCTCATTCTGCAGATGTACAATCTGTTCTGTCTCACTTTTCTTCTTTCCCAAAAGATGAAAGAATTCCAACCCACACAAACACAGGCAGGCAAGCTGGCTCAGACTTCACAGAGTTAATTATTTGGAACTGATAATATCCTTGGCATTCCAACACCCTCTGCCTACCAAGTCTGAACTGATAACCAATAAAAATCTACTCACAGAAAATTACAAGGCAGTCCACAAAAATCATTCATGAAGAAAATCTGAAGTAAGATTAAACTTTGTCCCATACAAAGTTCCAGCCGAAAACACACCCACTTTTATCCCCTGCGGGGTGTGGCTCAATGACTCAGCTCACATTCTGACCCTCCCATGCCTCCTACGTTGCTGCTTATATTTCTCCCTATGACGCTGCTTAGGATCAAGCCAACACTCTTCCTCTTTACTCCCTGTCAGGGGCTGCTCCGATATGCCTTCCTCCTGATTAATCTCAGGCTGTTCCTCTCGGTTGTCTGATGAAACCTGAGGCATTATCAGGGAGGAAGGCATTGCCAGAGAGGAAGGTCCTGGGGAGGAAGGCATTCCCAGTTCCTCCTCCTCATCTTCCAGGTCTTCTTCCTATGACAGTATAGGCTCAGGAATCGGGGCCACAACACAATCTATACCATTTCATTCTATATAGACACAAGTGTCTTGAGCTAAAGCCCAATGCACAGTTGTGAATGTAATTAGAGTTAAAGGGGAATTATTTCATCAGTTTTTTGTTAGTATTTAGTGGGTTAGAGTTTGGAACAGAGGTTTGCACTTTGTGGCTTCAGGCCCATGAAAGTTTCATGTATGGCCCAAGACCTCTCCCAAAGTTCTATCAAACTAATTTATAATGGAACAGAAGAGTAAATTTATTACATATTAGGGAATAATACTAAGTTTCATGTTTAATTATAAATGGGAATAAGCCATTATCCAATTTCTTCCTTGTTTGTTTTTTGATGTGGAGCCTGTAGCATGCCATTAAATAGCCAAATATGGTCCTCATAGAAAAAAAAAGTTTATACTTCTATCCTAGAGGAAAGAAATAAAAAAAACTTTTGAAATAAACCCTCTTAAGCAAATATGATATAAAGAGTCCTTGGTCAACCCTGAGCTACATATATTCTCTTCTATAAATATGAGGTTGGAAAATGTAATTTCTAAGTAGGTGTTCAAATTTGACAGAGTTGAACAATGCTTTCTATATTTACAGAAGTAAACTAGCATGGCTTATGCTATAAAGTAATCTTCCTGATTTGGCTTCTATTAATCCAGTACAATGTGTTGAACTACATCCAACTTGGTTAATACAAATTAAAAGTTTAATTGTATTTTCTTCTTTGTTAACACAGATATACTAGGCAATATAATATACTACAGTAATGGAGGTATATAATGTATGTGTACATTTTTTGTATCTGCTTTCAGGAGCATGCCTTATTGATCGTGATGGCAATCTTTTTAAATACCTCTTAAATTATCTTCATGGAGAAGTTTGGATTCCTGAAAATGAGGAAACACGGATTGCATTACAAGAAGAAGCTGATTATTTTGGCATTCCTTACCCTTACAGTCTTGTTGACCATCTAGCTAATGAAATGGAAACATATTGTTTTAGAACAAATGTAGAACTTAAGAAGGTCAGAGTTTTCCTATGTTCTTCAATTATTCTGCAATATATACTCAAAATTTAATGAAGGACAAGTAATGCATATTTCTCAGCTGGAAAATAACTTTTACCTTTTTATTTGGGCTTAATCCACCAACTACTTTGTCTAGGATGGGCTGGCAGTGAAAAACTTTTTTTAAATGTTAGCCATTATATATATATGTATGTGCTATGTCTCACCTTTACAAAGGAGGTGAGAAATCCAAACTCCAACTGAATACAAACAGGCAAGCAAATCCAGTAATTATAGGGTTAATTCTTTGAACCGATAATGTTCTTGGCAGTCTCACACACGCTGTCTGCCAAGTCCGACAAGAAAACAGGAATATAAATCACACAAGCTGTCACAACACAGAATACACCGAAGCTCCTCTGGATAAGTCACATGTTGACCCGTACGAAATTCCCAGAGCAAACACACCCACTTTTATTCCCTGTGGGGCGTGTCACTAATTCAGCTCTCTCATTCGTCCATGCCTCCTGCGCTGCAGCCCACACTTTTGCCTGCGACGCTGCCTCGCATCAAGCCAGCATTCGTCTGCTTGATTCTCTGTCAAAGGCTGCTCCAATATGCCCTCCTCCTTCTCCTGATTAGCCTCAGGCTGTTCCTCTCAGTTATCTGCCGATACCTGAGGCACAATCAGGGAGGAAGGCATTGCCGAAGAGGAAGGTCCTGGGGAGGAAGGCATTCCCAATTCCTCCTTCTCCTCTTCTTCTGAATCTTCTTCCTCTAAGAATGCAGGCTCAGAACTCGGAGCCACAACATACATGTATGTATGTATGTATGTATGCATAAATGTGAATAAATATTTATTATTCATAGGACTAAAGGAAATACCTGCAGTGTAATGTACAAATCCTCCCAATCCAATGGTAACAGACATTTTTCATGCACTTATATGCATGTTTTTATGCATACATTAAAACATAGCCTTTCACTAATGGTAATCACAGCTCAGTTATCCATTTCAATATTACTGTATTTTCCTTTAACATACTTCTAATAAAAATATAAAATTTTGTCCGCACATTTAGCAAATATTGGCTACATATAATAAATACTTAAATTATTGTTTTTCAGAGTAGAAGTGGTAAGACTGCAGATATCTGGGTATTTATCATTGGCAAAATGGTATAGGATTACATTGACAGAATTAAATATTTTAGATACTTTTTAATAATTCAAATTATGTAAAATATATTAAATAGCCAGATTGTTTAATTGAATATATGTGTTTGTATACTCCATTTCTAGGTACTCATAGGTTTTTGTGACTCTTATGGCTTAATATGCACTAAACCAACAGTTTGGGTCCTGCATTACCTCAACACTTCTGGTGCCAGCTGTGAGAGTAGAGTAATTGGAATATATGCTACAAAAGCAGATGGAATAACTGCAATTGAAAAGGAACTAGGAGGACGAATAAATAGTAGAAATATTTACAAAAGGTGAGCTGTTTCTCAGCCAGGTGATTATCTATTAACCTAAGATTATAAGTGGTGGGACATATCTCCAGGGGGCTGAGTTTGCCTACCGAGATGAGGTGGACCAGTTGCTTTTGTGATGCCGAGACAATAACTTGGTCCTCAACACCAAAGAGCTTATAGTGGATTATAGAACGAACAGATCAGACATCCAGCCCATTGGAGACCGAGTGGAGCAAGTGGCCAGTTTTAAGTTTCTGGATGTTATCCTAAAAGAGGACCTGACCTGGGGTGCCCACATTGCAGCCCTGATCAAAAGGGCCCAGCAGAGATTATACTACCTGAGACTTCTCAGAAAACAACTGAATGAAAAACTGCTGGTGACCTTCTACTGCTGCACCATAGAGAGCATTTTAATATTTTAATATGCTGCACCTCTATATGGTTTGCCAATTGCACAGTGGCAGATAGGAAAGCACTCCAGAGGGTTAATGTCTTTGCCCAGAAGATCATTGGTTGCCCTCTCCCCTCTTTGGAAGAGCTTTATAGCTCCCGCTGCCTTAAGAAAGTTCAAAACATTCTCAAAGATCCATCTCATTCTGGGAACCCTTTTTTTGAACTATTACCATCTGGCAGATGGTACAGAATAAAAACAAGGACAAATAGGCTGAAAAACAGCTTCTATCCCAGGGCAGTAGCTCTTTTGAATTCTGCTGTATAGTGCAGTGTTGGTGTGGTGTCGGGGGTTTTCGGTTCAATGTATGAAGGGTGAAGGATGTGTGTTTGTGTTTATTTTCATGATCATGGTCATGATGTGCACTGAAGATGGTGTTTGATTTCGTTGTATGAGGTGCAATGACAATAAAGTAAACTAAACTAAATGTCCAACTATTACAAAGTCTGCATTACTATTACTATTAATCTTGTCATCACTCCGTATCACCCATCCCCTCCCACTTGTGACTGTATGACTATGACTTTGTCGCTTGTATCCTTACGATTTATATTGACTGTTTCCTGGTATGATTTGATTGCTTATTGTACCCTATGACTATTATTAAGTGTTGTACCTGATGTTTCTTGATTCTTCAACGAATGTATCTTTTTTTATGTACAGTGAAAGCATTTGCACCAAGACAAATTAGTTGTATGTCCAGTCACACTTGGCCAATAAAGGAATTCTATTATAAAAGAATTCTATAATTTGCAAACTGATTTGCAAACTAAATGAATTTATATAACTCATTATGCAATTTCTGTTTAGGGAAAAAAGGCAGTTATTCTCCAGATGCTTTAGACTTCAGTACTACTCATTCCTTGTCATTGTGAATGGTGACCATCATTGGACTTGTTCCTCAAGAGCTACCAGGAAGTTAGGTTCTTACTATTGTGCTCAACAATAGTGGCAGTTTTCTAAAAATAAACAAATCTTTCCCTATGTCAATCCTTTTGAGATTTGTTTATTGACACAAATTGGTTAAGATTGTAGTCTTATTATCTAGTCACAATAATGTAGTGACATTAAATGTAATACAATAGAATAGAATATTGTATTACATTAAATGTAATACAATAGAAATTACTTTTGGGTAGAAGAATATACTGTCTTAATTATTACTTAGAGTAACATTAAAGATTTAATATTAAGACTTTCCAATTACGTTTCTATATTGGTGTGTTAACATCTGCTAGAATATGCCTGCAGATACTCAGTTTCTCTGTTCTGGAAAGTTTGAGTACATCTAATTCAGGTTTGAAGGATATATAGGAAAAGGAGAGCAACAGAAAATCCAGTTATGTAACTAGATTTCTACTTCTGTTATGTCTGTGTAGTACTCTGGATCTTAATTGTTATTAATAAAACTAAGCCTGGAATATTTAAACATACATTGCCCAGAAAATACTATAGATTAAACAGTAATTCAATCAAATGTAATTAAATCATTGAACTAAACATTTAGTAGAACTAAATGTTACTCTTGTTGTCCATTCAGTTTGCTTGCATAAGGTCTATCTATTTATCTGGATAGCTAGATGGAGTTATTATGTAAAAATAATTAGGCAAGAAAGAATGCTACATTTAATCTTACAAATCATGTTATCAACATTCAGCAATGACAACAGTGTAATACTAGTGCTGGTGCTTGGCTGAATAAAATAGTTCACTTAAACACATAATTGTGCCTTATTGCACTATGTTCAGGGGTAGGATCCTACCGGTTCGGCCTGGTTCGGGTGAACTGGTAGCTCAAAAGATCAGCTGGGAGCGAACAGGTTTGCTCCGAAGATCAAGGTATTTCCTCCCCCCCCACCGATCAACTGTTTTCCGAAGATCAGCTGTATTGCGCGATTTAGATTGACTAGAAAGTAGGAAATAGTTGGATTTCTTGCTTTCTAACTAATCTAAATTATGCAGCACAGCTGACCCCCCTCTCGCTCTTGTACTGCTTTGCCCAGGAGGCTTCCTGAGGCCCAGGAGGCAAAAAACAGGTTGCGGAGTGTGCTGTGCGGCCCCTTCTGCGCCCTGCTTTTGCTCCCAGGAGGCTTCCCTGAGGCCCAGTAAGCAAAACAAAAACAAAAACCATGCCCACCCAGTCACATGACCACCTGGCCACACCCACCTACCTACACCCACAGAACCGGTGGTTAAAAATTTGCATCCCACCCCTGGCTAAGTTGCTTTCTTTCAACCATAGTTTCTGGAATATATATCAGTCTCTGGGTTCAGATATCATACCAAACCAAAAATTATGTTTTAACACAATATGGAGTCATCAATTGCAGTTTATAAACTGTGCTTCATGGTCCACTATGATGTATGAACTCAGCTATTATAACTTTTTTTATCATATAATGAAAATAAATGATGGTTTAAATGCAATATGATAATCCAACTCCGGGACCCATTCAGATTAATCTTAATATCCTTCAATTTTCTGTTGAAGAATAGTTTATAAGTTGGTGCTGCTACTTTTGTTAAAGAGAAATTTCAACAATGTTATCATCTTAAATGTTTAGATCATAGGAATGAATGTTCACATGTTTATGATTCTTGGGTAATTAAAAAGTAACTTTAGCAAAGTTTTGTTTTTCATTTAGTAAAACAATGTCTTTTTCTACATTTTTTTCCTAGAGAGGCTGGAAACAACATCCAGTACATATGGAGTTACTATTCAGTAACAGAACTGAAGAAGATAATGGATGCATTTGAGGCTTGGGAAGGAAGAGGTGTGTGTATATGTATGTGTTTCTACATTTGAAGATGGAATTTAAAAAAATATATATTTATGGTTGGGAGTCGGCTGTTGAAAGTTAGCCAGGTTAGGTATTTTTTCATTTATTTTTTATTCATTTTATTCATTTAGCAACATAAGAAAAAAGGAATAACTGGCTCTTAAGGTAACAAACCAGTATGTTGGCATTATTACTCAGGCTCAACCAACCAACCATCTATTATTTCACTATAGTAAAAATTTAATCAGCAATTGTGAAATACAAGAAATACCATTTCAAATATCATATATTGGGTTCATGCTATCATGTGCTGGCATGATAGTTCATTTCTGCTAGAACAAGTATTGTGAATTTTGAAAACATGTATACACTTCCCTAAAGAAGTCAGTTAAGTGTAATAGCCATTATTTTGTTCCCTTTTTAGAAACATATTACTACTTCAGGCAACTGCCTGAAATTGAGAAAGGTAAAAAATAGTATTATACAAATTATAAAAAGATAAAAAATAGTGTAAATTAGAAAGTAGGAGTTGCGTCCTGCAATATCTCCCTCCCTCCACATACAAACAGAATGACTACAGTAGGTTGACAATCTTCCAAAGGTTGGGAAGTGTTCAGTAAAAGTAGGGTCCCCAACTCTTGGTCTGCAAATCGCTTCTGGTCTACAAGCCCATTGGGAATAGGGCCGTAGAAGTGGCGAGCAAGTATGGAAAACTCCATTTGCAGATGCATGGGATTAGGTTGTGCACATGAAACCACCCCTTTCTCCACTGTTGCTGCCTGCTGCTGCTCCAGAGCTGGATAGGTTGGGGACCACTGAGTAAAAGGATGCGGAGAAGGAACAAGATTTCATATTTTTATGTCAGTGACTTCACTTATATAATGCTGGATGTAATTCAATTTTGTATGTAGAAAAAGATATTCAGAATATTGCTCTATAATTATGGGAACACAAAGCGAAACTTTGTAATGAAGATATGTTTCCAGTTGGATTAACAAATTCCTTATTGCATATCAGTGAATTTCAGGTAGAAGTTACCAAATTTATGTATCTTGAATATTGTGAAATATGTTTGAAATTACAAGGTGCCAGCTACTGGCGAGTACCACAGGAGCTGATAGAGTGTTGGACTCTTGAGGAGCATTCTTTGAAAGGAAGCCTTCAGAATATGTCTCCAGTACATAAACGGTAGGTGCTGTGGTTCATTTGCCTGTTGTAGCCTTTAAGTGGAATAAAAGTTATATTTGCACTTAAGTTTTTAGATTCAGTATCTTTTGATAGAAGAATCATGTGTTACCATGCGATATGCAGTTAGTGTGTTATAGAAGGATCACTGAACCCTCCTTTCAATATGTTAAACAATATTATTACAAAATACTAGAGTTGTGCATCTGTTTTGATATTAGAAAGAAATGTTTTAGACCTTGTGCAAGGGCAGCACCTGTGCTTTCACTAAAATACTGCAACTTTTTTCTGGTCTCCACTCAAACCTGAAATAAAAGTGCTTTTGCTTTAAGAGTCTCATTTAATTAATTAATTAATTAAATTTGAATAACCCATCTCAACAAGAGATTCTGGGCAGTGAACAATCAATCTTCAATGGAAACTTCTTTAATGAGTAATGGAGAGATGCTTCTTCTCCTGCTCCTCCTCCTCCTCTCATAAAAATCCATGTGTTATTCTCTTTACTATAAAATAAAATAAAATGGAAGCCCATTTTGTAATACAATAATAAACATAAGAAAAATATACTTGAAAATATGCTGAAATCCTCATCCTTGATGTTTGAAATGTCTGATATATATGTATATACCATTTTAGGCAGATATTAGAGTAAAATAATTTTTGTATATGTTGAATATACTTCTGTCTTTACTGGATTCAGTGGACTTAATGATTTTTTTACAGACGAATATTTGGTTCTCCTGATGAGGAAGAAACTCAGCTGAATAGCAGAATAGGTCGGAAGCCAGTTCAATTCTCTGGCCCCTCTACAAGTACCTGCATCAAAGTTAAGAATTCAGCTTCTTTAAAGATAACAGCATCTTCACAAGCCCAAACGGCTCTTAAGTGTCCTAGCAGAGATATTTCTTTAACAAGCAAAAAGCTTTCCAGTACTCTTTATGGAAGGACCTTACCATTGACTAAAAATTCTCAGGCCTCTCTTAGAAATGCTGACCATGGAGAAGTTGGCCAAATGATCCCAAAGTCTCCCTCATCCAGAAAGTCTGTGACTGGTCGGGTGATAAAACTGAAGCGGACTCCACTCTGTAATGAATTACGAACTCAGCATTCTTCATCAGTTTTGAAGAAAGTTAAACAGCAATTTCCATCTGCTGCAATTACTGCTACTTCTACATGTCACTCATTAAACTGTGAACATTCAGGCCTTTCCCTGAAGCGCACTGGTATCAGGGATGGTCTCCAGAATAGCCAGCTGAGTGGTGATGTGTGACACTAGTTTCTAAGGTCATTATTTTTTAACAACAGAAACTTTTACCACCTGAGAGGACAAAACAGTTCCAGGTTGCACAAAAATATTGGAAATAGTCAAAATGCTCTAGTAAGATGGTGGATGGTAGTCAGTTGGTGCTAACTTTTGTAAGGTACATTATAAATCATGAAGTATAGATTAAATGTGGAACATTGGTCATTTTAGAATATTATTTATGCTAGATTGGGTACGTTCTAAGGTTTTTAACTTTTCAAAAACTTGTGCAGTTTGTTCTGTGCTTACTCAGCCTTCCATTCTTCCGAGATTGGTAAAATGAGGACCCAGATTGTTAGGGGGAATAAGTTGACTAAACCGCATAGAGAGGACTGTAAAGCACTACGAAGCAGTATATAAGTGTAAGTGCTATTGCTATAGAGAACAATAAAGTCTCTTCCTCCTGAAACCAAGATTTTTACTCTGCCATTGTTCTGGCTGTTCTGCTTTCGATAGGTATGGCCACATATTTCTAAGATGTTAACCATGTTATATTAAACATATATTAATATGGTTTGAGGTATACTCTCTTATTACAAACAAATCTGAGATTCTTAAAAAAAAAGGTTCTCTGAGTATGCAGGCAGCTGTGAAAATATTTTATCTACTTAGAAAATTATCTTTGGAGTCTATCCTTCCACATTCTCTTGGAATGTTGCTTTTGCTAAATGGTGGGGTTTCCCTATAACTTACTCTGTACTTCCCAAGCATTCTATTTCCCTACATAGCCTTCTGGTCCTAACATAGAAAATAATGTTTGATGATCAGAAAGATATTTTCCATTAATATCTTAAAGTTTGAAAATACCTTCTCTTAAGGCTATTAGGACATTTTTCCTACCACCACTATTTCCAACTAAATAGTGCTAAATACTCCTCAGTCAATATCCCAATTTCATTTGGGGGGCATTTGTCTGGCCATATAACTCCTTCCCCATTCAGGGAAGGATTGAAGTATCAAGGCCTCATTACCCTTGAAAACTGAAAAGCATGCTGAGCACTTGTTTGTAAATGGGAAATGGATTACTGCACTCATAAGTTCCATGTAACTGTAAGCATTATAGGACCAAGGCTAGTTTCTGACAGGTGTGTCATTCTTTTCTGAGTATTTAATCTTGTAGCAGCCATAGGATCATTCTGAGTTAGTATTCCCCCTCCTTGTAATAAAGAAACAGAATGAGCATTGGAGGTAAAGTCTTTATCTCTGGAAATAGACAACTATTTCGCCTAGCAATGTGAACAGACGTTTGTAACGGTGCTGTGGGCTGGTCAGGTTTGTACAAAATATGCAACAGTGCTCAAGGCTCATTCAGAGGTACTTTTTAGAGATTTAGGCTTTCTTTAATCTGAATGGATGGCTTTGGTCTTCTGGGCCAAGACAAGCCTGTGTAAAACAGAGGCACTTGACTATCAATAAATGCGACTTCTTAAAAGGAAATATTTAATTCTTTTAAGTCCAGAGATGTGTGACTTATTTTTCCTTTTGAAGACACTGAATGGGAGCAGTGTCTTCCTTTTGAAGAGCTGAATAGAAGTTAGCTATGAAAATCCTAAAAGTAAACTAAATTCCCCTCATCATTTTTGGCAGTGTGAGAAGAAAGAAAAGGTAATATGCTTATATTGGTTAAGATATTTGATAAGGATTTGTGAGACTCCTTATGTTTAAGGAGATAGTATAACTAATGGGAAGGAAGGTGAATTTGCCCCCTTTCCCCCTCCCAGCAAAGATGGTCACAGTAATTGCATCAGAGGCTCAAGAGGGCTGGTGGAAGATGAAGTAGCCTATTGCAATAGTAGGGAATGTTAAGTTTGCCTTCTTGAACTCAAGTAGGAATAGTTCCCCTCCCGAAAAAAAAAGGAATCTGAGACTGAAACACATTCAATTTTTAGTCTACAAAAATAATCAGTCATTAAAAAGAACTGAAAGGTTTGGAAAAACTGTACTGTGTAAGTTATATAAATTTCAAAAGAAAAAAAACCAGACATTTTACAAATATTATAGCATGGAACAATTAATATATAGTTTTTCTACTATTATGATTGATCTTGAGTATTTTTCTGAATATGACATTAGGTCACACAGAACTATGAGATCTGTCATATACAATTGTTGAATTCTATCTAATATGGGAAGTGTGAAAAATGTTATGTATTTACATAACAGTATACTACTAGAGATGCCAATATTTTAATTTTTTAATACTGAATGACTGAAAACAAACTGGGCAGTAATTAACATTATCTGTAATCCTCTTACAGTTTATTTTTCAATATCGGTCTAGTAGATCTGTAAGTACTGCTGGCTAAAGCTACATTATTATGAAAAAATAATCTTGAGTATATTGAGCAAAGCTTTCCATGTAGAAAACAAGATAAAGTTAAGACCATTTTAGCAAGTTTGGTTTACCACAATTGTAATATTTTTCTCAAGCTATTTCATCAGTACTTGTAGAGTACACGAGGGGAGAAGCACCTTTAGTGAAAAAACTAAGATTACTGTTATCATGCCACCAAAGTCACAGCTGGCACCGTGACTGAAAGGACAGGTGTCTCTCCAGAAGTCTCTATTCTTGGAGGACATAAATTACAGGGAGAACCTCTCGCTATATTGCTGCACAAAGGACTGGGCTCTGTAGGGTCTGAAATAGTATGCTTTTGCTGTTTTTTCTCTGGATATGCTCCCTTTTCTAGATTTTTTATGGGAGTTGGTTGCTCTTGAGTTTTTACCATGCCTCTGTTTTTGGGCCTAAAGCTATGATGGTGCTGCCGTCGGTATTCATGTCGGGAGTGACTTTTCGGGTTGCTCTGATCAGGCTCATCACCAGGATTTTGGGGCTTGAGAGAACTATCGATTCGAATGCCATGGTAGTGTGCATGAAATCTTCGTCTCGGACCTGAAGACACATTCTGTTCAGGAAGAAAAGAGAACATTAGGACTCATTTCAGTGCAATTTTAGCTCAATTTGTTAAAAGTTAGGTGGGATTATTACATCTACCAAAGCATATATATTATATTATGCATGTCAGCATAATATAACAACAATCATTGAGGCTGTTCTAATGACCCCATCAACTTTGCTGCCTCTACTGGCTGGAAGAATAAAAATCATACCCTTCCCCAGTTCCTTTTGGGGGAACTGGGGGTGGGTGGGAAGATAACAAAACAATAAGCTACTTATTGGCAATTTGGTTGAATTGCTGCTACTGTAATTGCATTCTTCTGACAGTAAGACAAAATGACACTGGACCTGGCTTAGCTCAACTTTACCATGTTTTGGAAAATGAAACATTTTCAGTGTTCAGTATTTGGTTCAGGAATGGGTGCAACACTAGTCCAGGAATGGGTGCAATTGGCACACAGATAAATTTGTGCAAAGGACCCCTGGCCATGGTTGCCCACTTGCTCTTTTAAAAGGAGTCATTGTTTCAAAGAGAACCCCAAATTGATTACAAATTGATTAATTGAAGACAGATTTATAGCCATCACTGAATAAACCTGGACATAACAACAGTTAAGCCTATTCCAAAACACTTTTGGAACAACAGATTGTCTTCCAAAAGAATGAAGTAATACATCATTCATTCATCAATTCGTTCATTGTTCTGGAGACATTTCATCAGCTAGGTAGCTAGAGTTGGTATAAATGGAAGACAGAAAAGGATTCATATATGGATGTGAGATTAAGCCATCGTTGTGATGTCTTCAATTCATTAATCAATGCGGCTCATTTTTGACTGAAAAAAACCATATTCTGCTCTTGTTAAATTTTAAGAACATAAGAATTAGCTTAAAAGTGTCTTAAAGTCACTTATATAAATCAAATCCAAAGTTGTTGCAGAATCTAATCTTTTAATAGTACAGCATTTAAAAGAATTTCTAAATCTGGGAAGAAATTGACCTGATGAAAATAATCTCAACTATAAGATGTTTCTCATACAGTTGTAAATTTTTAATTTTATAATTTTTATTCTAATTCACAGACAAAACTTTTTCCTTGGCCTTTACCTGTTTATTTGTAGAAATTACATGAGAAGATGATTGTGTAACCGGGAGAACTTGGCTTGAAACTTTAGTTATTGCTGTTTTATGATCAGAAGTCTTGGCAGGAATCTGATTAGAATATTTTTGGTTACATTTATTTTGCGTGCTGGTCACTGATTTTAAAATTTCTGATTGAAGGAACATACTGGATGGTGTTCTAGAGGAGTAATTGTTTTTTGGATGGAAAACTACAAAAAAAAATGCAAATTTTATCATATAATATATTGACACGAATTCCAGAAAAATTAAACCAAAGGCATTATATTTACTAGCTATGAAAATGGTTCTAACAAGTGTTTTAAAGAGCAATTAATGAAGAAGCTGAGACTTTACTACAACTTACTTTCTCCACACTGTAATATCTGCATTTTTAATTGTTCAGTGTCACAGGAAAAGCGGGCAGCTCTACCCAATTCTTCATCATATTTACGTTCACTTACAAAGTGCTACAATGAAGGGAAAAGTAACATAAATAGCCTCACATATTAAATAACTGGAAAATCACACTGAAGTCTAATGTATTGAACTAAAGCTTTTTAAGGAGATAAGTGTTCCAATCTTAAAAGTTTGGATATTTTTTCTATTTTATAAAATGCTATTGTAAAATCTGATTCAGAATCCTCACATTTGATAGAGGGAGTGCTTGTCACTGGAAAAAAAAAACTAGAGTTATACAAGGGAGTTAAGCATGAGGCTCAAAATAAAACCAAAAATTCTGCAACTTTAATAGAACTGGAAAGAAAAACAGGAATATTATTATGCTTATACATACATACTGAATACTGTTACTACTCTTGCTACAAAGTACAAGAGAGATAGCATAGTTTTAAGTAAGATGCCATTCTTAAAAAGCTAGATATATACTTTGCTCGAGCCTTGTGGTGAGAACCTGTGGCTCTAAGTGCTGAAACAGATGCATTATCTGTAAACAGCTATGTTTGTTTTCAAGAGAAATACCCTTTTAAAGTTGACCTTAATTTCAGCTCGCAATTCAGCCAGCTGAGTCTCGGCCATCTGACTTGCCAAATCTGTTAGTCTCTTTAATTCTTCAGCTTTTTTCTGACGTGCAGTCAAAATATCCACTGTCAAAGAAAAAAAGGATAATGCAAAATGTTAAATACTCATGTGGAAGAGAAAACCACTATGAAAAATTAAGTGACCCCTAAATGCATGAAATGACTTCTTTCTTTGTTTAGTTATGTTACGTTATCTGTATCTTACCTTTCTCTAAAAAGCTCAGAGTGGGATTACTACCCCCCCTCAATGCTATGTTAACAGTTTTCCATTCACCTTGGGAAAATTCTAGACCAGGCTTGTCCAACCTTTCACCTTCCCTGGGCCACATTAGAAGATGAAAATTTGGTTTGGGCCGCACATAAGATAAAATAACAGTAACGATACCTGAACATCCAAAAAAACCATAGAAAACATTTTTTTTCATAAGTTATCATAAAAAATAGTCAACCAGGGAGAAAGGAACGCGGGGGGCGGAGAAGAAAGCTCGCCCGCCTCGCGCCTACCTCTCCTCCTGCAAATGGCCCGGCTGGATGTGGCAGGACTGGAAGGTGAGGACCGGGAGGCTCGGTGCAGCAGCAGCAGTGGCAATGGCTGCAGGGGCAGAAGCCGCTACAACAGCTCCGGCAGCAGCAGCGGCAACAGCAGGAGGTGGCGGAGTGGGACTCTTGGGCTGTGGCTGCCTCGGCATGAGGAGCGCTCTGATGGCGCCCGCCTTTTCTGTTGCTGCTTGGCGTGGCGCTCGGCTCGCCCCGCCTCGCACCTGCCTCTCCTCCTCCTCCTCGCTGGCTCGTTCCTCTTGCACGAAGGTTGGGGTGGGCACTGGGCCACATTACAAGCTGACCTGGGCCGTGGGTTGGACAAGCCTGTTCTAGACTTTCTCTTCTCTACTACAATTTGCAGGATTGCCTTTTCCCAAGAAAACTGAATGATTTAAAAGGAGAGGCAGGAATCACCCTAAATCTGTTGGTGCAGTATTGCAAACCAACTTAACCCAAGTAACTCTTTTATCAGTCCTCTGCAAAGACCTAATACCCTTAAAGCGCAAATAAACTTTTAATCTCAATTTTTTTTTCTTTTCCTTCTGCCACTATTGGCTTGAACATATTTAGCAAGCATTACTTGATTTTTTTAAATTTCCAGTATGAAAAATATGGAGAAATATCATACATTGGATTTATATTTTTAGCTTATTAATAATTTAGACCACATGCCTACTAAGATTCATAATAGTGGACCTGTACAGGAGAGGGCAGAGCTGGCGTCACGACGATACGGCATGCGATCTTGGAGGTCTGAGATCGCTGCCAATATCTTTGCTCCTGGACGATCCTATCGGATCTAAACCGTCCCGACGAGACGGTGAAAGTGAAGAGCACATCCTGTCGATCCCACAGACACCGCAAAGTCCCTGGTAGATCCATGAGAAGCTCTTCTTGCCAGTGGCAAAGAGGCAGCCATTAAAGCTGCTGAAGTTGGGACAGCTCCGAAACGGAAGAGAACAGAAAAAGAGAGTGTGCCGGTTTGGTGAGAACTTTTTCTTTATTCTAAGATCTGAAAGGACACCCTAAGGAAAAGAAAGAATCTGTAAAAGTTTTGACAGAAGTGATTAAGCGGCGATTTTAAACAGGAATGTCAAAGTAATGTTTTTTTCTCATTGCTGGATTTTCTACACATGATCTTATATTTTGAAACTGGACTTAAAAATATCTTTTTCTTTTTTTTTTCATTAATTCTTATTGCATTTTGCTTGGAAAAGGAGGGGGAAAGTGAAAGCAAAGAAACTTTGTAACATTGCCAACTAGAGGCTTGGAAATATTCTATTTCTCTTGTGACCAGACAAAGCTGAGAAAGAAAGAACTGAGACTTTTTTTCAAGGACATTGCTATTTGATAAGATAGAGGGAAGAGCATGGGAGAGTATTATTGCAGGTGCTCTTCTGGGTTTCTATCAACAGTTGGAGTCTGGTGCTGAAGGTTATAGAAAAAGAAAAGGTGGTAAGTTTCTGGAGAAGAGTGTTATAACAAGAGCCTTGGATAACTAAACAAAGTGCAGTGTGTTTTCTTGATATTTCCTAAGCTGTGCTACCCCTCCTCAACAGTTTACTTTTTGAAATAGCTATTTGGATTTTTAGTTCTTTGGAACTTGTCTTTCCTTTTTTTAAATGCTTTTCTTTGGAAGTTAATTTTTTACATTTGTTTTTTATTTTAAAAGAAAGGTTTTATTATTAATGATTCCCTTCCTTTTCTTTTTGAGAGAGTAGCCTTTTTTTCTTTTTCTCTTTTTGCCTTTCTGGTACTTTTGTTTCTCCATCTACTTCCAATACTGGTTTTTTCTTTCTTTTTATCTTCCTGGCTTTTTTCTTCTTTTTCTCTTATGCAGCCTTTTATATTTGAGACCTCTTAATTGGATTAAGGTGTTGAAGAACCTAAAGAATTTTTCCTTTTTAAAGTTTTCTATTCTTTACTTTTCCGTCTTTTTTAGGATTTTACAACTTTTTCTCCTTTGTGTATGTTTATGGATTTTTCCTTCATTTTTGAATTTTCATTGTTATCTAACTAATCAATTGGATTAAGATATACAAGAACCTGAAGAAATTATTATTATTATTTTTATTATTATTACTATTTGGCTTCTTTTTCCCTACTATTTTTATTTGGAATCGCAATTGGTTACTTCACAATTGGATTAAGGTCTAGAAGAACCTGAAGATTTTGAATTGTTTGAAATGAGTAGGAAATTAACAGCTCCTGGTTCTTCAACTTCTACTTCCTCCTCTCCACCATCTGGAGGACAATGTTCAATACAGACAATGTTAAGGCAAGAGAAAGAAAAAGAAAAAGAAAAAGTGACCCTGCAGATGATTATGCAAGGAATTCAAAACATTCAAACAAGATCAGAGAATATTGAAAAGAGAACAGAGAACATTGAACAAAGAACAGGGAAAACTGATGAAAAAGTCGAGAACATCCAACAAATGATGATGAAGTATGATGAGAGACTACTAAAAATTGAAGAAGATAAACAAAGAGATAAGAAGATTGGAGACATTGATACCAGATTAACTGTGGTTGAAAAAGATAAAAGTGGTATGCTGAGATGGGAGATGGACAGATCAGAATTTTATCTCAGATTCCAAAACATAGAGGAAGAAAAAGGACAAAATCTAGCTGAGATAATGATAGAAATATTGGCTGAAGCTTTGGAAATAACTGAAGAGAAGATGATGGATGGAATAGATGAGGTTTATCGAGTCTTCACGAGATATGCAATGAGAAATAGCTTACCAAGAGAAATTTACATCAGATTTACAAAGAAAGCCATTAAAACGCAAATATTGCAAGTGGCAAGAGAGAAAACATTGAAATATAAAGATAAGGAGATTGTCATTTTGAAACAAGTACCCAGAAGAGCAAGAGAGATGAGAAGAGAATACCGATTCTTGACCAAATTGCTACTTAAAAAAGAGGTGAATTATAGATGGCTGATTCCAGAAGGTTTAATGTTCCACATGGCAAGAACAGAGATACAGAATTGATTCAATTGAGAAAGCTGAATCATTTTATACAGAATTTTTCAGAGGGAAAGAGGAAGGTGCAGTAGGTGGAAAGGAGGAAGCCAAAGGACAACGTTGAACCAAGATCCACGAGAGCTGCCAAACCTAATTATAAAATATAACCATGGAAGAGAAAAAAATTGATTACAATTAATATAAATGGACTTAATTCAGCCATTAAAAGAAGGAAAACTTTCCATAAATTAGAGAAATTAAAATTTTATATAATCTGCCTACAAGAAGTACATATTAAAAAGCAATATGAACAATTGTTGATACAGCCAAAACTAGGGAAAATATTTACCTCCTTGACACAATGCAAGAAAAGAGGAGTGGTTTTATATATTAAAGAGACCATCCCAGCGAAATTGATTTATACTGATGACGATAGAAGAAGAATAATGGTGGAAATAATGGACAATAATACAAAAACACTCCTGATTGCAATCTATGCCCCGAATGACAAACAAGAAGAATAATTGAACTGGACTATGCTAATATAGTTATGATGGGAGATTTTAATGGAATTGTAAACAACAAACTGGACTATACAGCACAGAAAACAATAAAGCAAAACAGAAAGACTCTCCCTAAATCCTTTTTTAATATGGTAGATGAAATAAACTTAAAAGATACATGGAGAGAAAGAAATGCTAAAACTAAGCAATAAAATAGACACTTATCATGGTCCAGAATAGATATGATATGGATGTCAACAGAATTGTTAACTAATATTCAAGAAATAAATATTGAAACAAGTACTTGGGCAGATCACAATCCAATGACAATTAAATGGAAAGGACAAAGAAGAAGATCTAGATGGACTCTAAATAATACTATTTTAAAGGAAAAAGACTTCACACAGTGGATGGAGAAAGAACTGGCTTTTTTCTTTAGAGAAAACAAAAAAGAAGATATATCAATTCAGAATGTATGGGATACAATGAAGGCATATGCCAGAGGCTCGATAATAGACTATACAAGGAAAAGAAATACCATGAAAAGATTAGCCTCTAAGGCATTATAGGATGAGTATAAAGGAAAAAGAGCTAGGAGAAAATGCCACAGAAAAAGGACACTAAGTTAAAAATGGATATAACCAAACATAAAATGGGTCTAATAGAAAAAGAATTAGCACAGAAAATTAAAGGTGCTAAAACAGAATTACTTTGAAGATGCAAATAAACCAGGTAGATGGTTAGCATATAAATTAAGAAAGGAGAAAGAATCAAGGAAAATATTGCAATTAATGGATGATCAAGGCCAAGTTTGCTATGGTAGTAAAGAGAAGAAGGAAATCATTCGAGACTATTATGGGAAACTATACACACAAGAGAATATTGATGAGGAAAGAGTCAAACAGTACCTACAGAATGCTAAGTTACCCCAGATACCTAAAGAGATTGAAACAATGTTAGAAAGCAATGTAACGATGATGGAGTTAAGTGAAGCACTCAAGAAGCAAAATAATGCCACACTTCCGGCTTGTGGCGCTTCGGTGCAGGCAGGAATCCGCAACTGTGCGCGGTCCCTGCCTGTGTTCACTGTCTGAGTGCCCCGAGCCATTTGGCTTCGGGGCTAAGCCACATTTGTAGAAGGTGGTGAAGACTGGGGGGTTCTGGCAGGGACGAGAGACATCGCATCTCTCTTCCCTAGCCGGCTAAATCTCCCTCTCCGAAGGCAGCTGAGCGGCGGTCTGTAATGGCCGCCACGTAGAAGAGCTCAGCCAGAAAAAGAAAGTGCTGGAGGAGCTTGTGAAGAAGTGAAAGTGATCTTTGCTGACTGGGACAAAGGAACAGTGAAAGTATCCTGGTATTTAACACCTATTAAAGACACATTGTTCCCAGACTGAGTAAGCAGCGAATGGATATTAAAGGGAAAACTTTTTTTCTTTTCACTCTCCTTCCAAACGGAACAGCTTTGAGAGAAATCGGAAAACCCGCATTGAAGGTATGCTAAATGCTAAAGACTATGCTAAAGCCAAAGAGATATGGATTTCTAAATATTTAAAGAAAATTTTTTCTTTTGCTGTGAGTGGGAAGGGAGAGGAAAAAAATTGAAGTAGAAGTTGAAAATAAGGAGCAGACTGCCTAGAATTTTAAAGCGCCACCATTTGAACATTAATAAGACTTCAAAAAGACATATTTTAATTGGAATTTTGTGATTTAATAGCAACCCCAGAAAAAGAAATGGAAAAAGGGAAAAAGTGTTAAAAGAAATAGTCTATCTGGATTGTTTGGTGACTTTGGATCTTTTGGGAAATCTTTTTTCTTTGTTTAAAAACACCCGGGTGGTTGTTTTGGGAAATTTTTTTCCTCTTTATAATGGCATCATCCTTGGATGGATCTAAAACTGAATATCCAAAATATAAAAAGGAAGAACAAGACTGGAAAGATACTTTGGACGTTCTTTTTCAATCTCTAGAAATGGTGGTGCGTTCCTGTGGAGAATTGATTGCGCAGCAGGATAATTGGGACAAAGAAGAAACCATCTTTGATGAACATGTGATCCTATTTGGGGAGGAGAAGAAAGAGGAAAAGAAAAAAGGGATTTTAAAACCTAAAAAAACAACCAAAAAAGATAAAAATGAGTTGAAAGATGGATATAAGGTTAGAAAACAACAGGAAGGGGGAAAGCAGAAGAAGAAAAGGGAGATGGAGAGACAAAGGGGTAAAAAGGGTAAGGAAAAGAATAAGCAAGGGAGAAAGGAAGGGGTGAGAAGTCTCAACGATGGGAAGCAAGATTTAAAGAAACAAAATTTATTTAGAGACAATGGGTAAATCTAATTGAAAAAGGGATTCTGTAAGGTACATAAGATTGTGTTATTATAGGCATTTTTAGAATAAAATGTTTAAGATATAAATGAGTATTAATATGTATGATTAAAATGGTATTGACAGGGGTACTAGCTATATTATATATTTATAAAAAAATTTCTTTGTTATTGTTCTTTCTTTCTTTCTTTTTTTCTCTCTCTATATAATATATTGTGTAACTTTAGGATGTGCTAAACAGAATCCCAATACAAGTTATGTGTGATATTAAGTATTATTAGGTTAGGGGAAAGAGTTAAAGGCGTCATACTCCAATCAGTGTACAGGAGAGGTTTTGTTTAAAGAGAAAAAATGAATGGATAGTTTAGAACAGACAAAGAATGACAAGTATTATGATTTGAACTGAGATGAGATAAGTAGAATAAAACTAAGAGAGTTAAAAAAAGGAAGAAGCTATATAGAAAATGGAAAACGGTAATAAGATATGGAATGATATATAAAAGGAACATGATTTTTGAAGTGGTGTCTGTACGATGAGTTTTAACCCGGGATCAAGCAACTTTCAGAAAAGATGTTTTATGTTTTTATGTTTTATGTCTTGTCTGTTTTTGTATTGGAAGAGAATAATGAAAATGTATAAGACAGATGGATATAAAAATGTATACAATCTAAAGTTAAAGAGATATAATTTGAATAAATAGAAGGAAAGGAAGTAATAAAGAGAAGTTCGGGATAAGATATGAAGATGAATAAATAAGGTAAATATATATATTAAATTGTGTTTGTATGGAAATGTGATAACTTGGAATAATTCTGTCTTTAAATAAGATGTTGTATTGGTTTTTTTAGAAAAAGATTTCTTATGTCATCATATTTTATGTTTTGTTTGTTTGTATATTGTTTTGTAAAATCAATAAAATTTGTTTTTTTTTAAAAAAGAAGCAAAATAATGGAAAGGCACCAGGCCCAGATGGACTTCCGGCAGAATTTTACAAAACATTACAAGAATCGTTGAATCTTCCATTGCTAGAAGTTATGAATGAAGTTATGTTAAAGAAAAGGATACCTAAATCATGGTCAGAAGCTTATATTACACTTGTACCAAAAAAGGAGGCTGATCCATTACAAATCAAGAACTACAGACCTATTTCCCTACTAAACGCAGATTATAAAATTTTTGCTTTAATATTGGCAGAAAGACTTAAAAAACACTTAAATAATTTTATCCATCCTGATCAAAATGGATTTCTGCTAAAGAGACAAATTAAAGACAATATGAGAGTAATCTTGGACACTTTGGAATACTATGAGGCACATCCTGAAAAACAAATGGCTTTGATATTTCTAGATGCACAGAAGGCATTTGATAATGTGAAATGGCGATTCATGTTGTTACTGCTGGAACAGATGGGTTTTGCTAGAAAATTTATCAAGCAATAGACGCTATATATCATAAGCAAACGGCAGAGGTAATGATAGAGGGAGAACTGACAGACTCTATTGATATAAGAAAAGAAACAAGACAAGGGTGCCCATTATCACCTCTGTTTGTGTTAACTTTGGAAGTGCTAAATAGAAATATTAGAGATGAAAAGAATATAAAAGGGATGAAAATTAAAAAGGAAGAATTTAAGTTGCAAGCATTTGCAGATGATCTGGTTTTCATCTTAGAAGACCCACTAGAAACAGCATCAAAATTGATAGAAAAGATAGAGACATATGGAAAGGTGGCTGGTTTGAAAATAAATAAAGATAAGACAAAGGTCTTGACAAATAATATGTATTGAAAATTCAGGTCACGAATAAGATCAAGTACTTGGGGATATACTTGACAGCAAGATGCAGTACATTAAAAGAGAATAATTATATCAAAACTTAAGCAGCAGATAGCGCTAGATTTAGCGAAATGGGAAAATTTACAACTGTCATTAATAGGGAGAATATCAACAATCAAGATGAATATGTTACTCAGAATTTTATATTTGTTTCAAACAATTCCAATTAGGCTTGGAAAAGACTATTTTGAAGATTTAAATAAAATTGTGTTGAAATATATATGGCAAGGTAAGAAAGCGAGAATAAAGTTAAAACTTTTGCAAGATGCTAGAATAAGAGGAGGATTTGGTTTGCCTAATTGGGAGTTGTATTACCAAGCTACAAATTTGATGTGGGTTAAGGAATGGATAACATTAAGAAATACTAGATTGTTGACATTAGAAGGACATGATCTGTTGATGGGTTGGCATGCTTTTTTATGGTATAAAGGAACTAAAACACAGGGGTACTTTAGAAGACATGATATACAGGAGTCTCTGTGGTTAAACTGGGAGAAGATTAAAAGACAATGTTATTTGAAAATTCCAGTCTGGCTATCAACTATTGAAGCATTTTCTTATCCTATAATATACAAAAAGGAACAAACAGTTAGATATGGTGAAATATTAAATGAAAAGGGTGAACTTAAATCTATAGAAAAACTAGAGGAACAAGGTATAAAGATGAATTGGTTTTCATATGCGCAAATACATTCAAGGAATGATAAAGATTTTAAAACGGAAAGTTTCTATGATAAACTGATTTAGATAAGATTTTGACAGGTACTGATGCAAAGGTGATTAAAAAATTGTATGGATATTTATTAGAAATTAAACTAGAAGAAGAACAAGTTAAAGAAACTATGATTGCTTGGGGGAAGAATTTTGGATATGGGATTGATCTAGAGAAATGGCAAAAATTGTGATCTCAAAATTATAAAATGACAATGTCAACAATTTGTATAAGATGTTTTACAGGTGGCATTTCCCCCCGACAAGAATAGCAAGAATGTTCAAGAACAAATCGGAAAAATGTTGGAAATGTCATCAGACATCTGGCTCATATTACCATATCTGGTGGACTTGTGCGGATGCTAAAAAATACTGGAGTAAAATCCACATGTGGTTGGAAAAAATGACAACAAAACATATAGATTTGAAACCAGAGATATTTTTATTGGGAATTTTACCTGAAATAAACAGTAAAGATTTGAAATACCTGATTGTAAATGTATTAACAGCGGCTAGGATTGTATTTGCTAAAAACTGGAAGAATGAGAAAATACCATCACAGGAGGAAATCATTAAGAAAATATTGGAATGTGCTGAAATGAGCAGATTAACATTTGAAATTAGAAAATAGGAAGATAAACAATTTTATAAAGTTTGGGATCTATTCTATCAATGGTTAGACAATAAAGTATAGTAATGAAATATGTACACTTTTAGAAAATACTAAATATATAAAGATGTATTTTTTCCTTATTATATCTACAAAATGATTTTAGGATAGATTTGGGATGATAATATGAATTGTCACAAAACAAATTAAGTAAAATATGATTATTTCCTAAAGCATGAATGAATAAAAGTATAGTCAAATGATTGATTAATAATGATACCAATGTATTTAATATTGGATTGAAAATACGAGATCATATACAATGTAATTGTAATTGAAGACTACAAAATGGGAGCACAAAATAATTTGTAAACCAACTGGTACACTGTATGTACATATATGGAAGATGGCCTGATGTTTTTATGTTTTGTTTGTTTATGTTTGTTTTAAAACCAATAAAAATTTATTTAAAAAAAATTAGTGGACCTGTACACTCATGCATCGAAATTCATTGGAGAAGTCAATGATGCTAGGAATGGAGTTGTGGAACAAGAAGGGGCAAGCAAAGGACTTGCTGGCTTCATAACATCAAAACGGATACAAAGATGAACATCCAACAACTGAAAGAAACTATGCTCTACAGGTTAGCATGGAGAGCACTTGCCAAGAGTTGAACATGACTGGTTAAAACAACAACACTTAAATTAAAGAAAAAAGTGGGAAGAAAGGACCTATCTTCACTGTTAGAATATTTCATTGTTCACTCCTCCAATCAATGGTAAGTTCCAAACACCTAACTGTTGAATGTATAGCAACCAAATTATTCTTCAGTCTCTGCGATATTAGCTGGAGAAATTTATGGCCAAACTGAAATGTATATGATAGTCAAAGTTATTTTTGAAATAAACTTGGCCATTTATTTTTAATTTCTACTTACTGGCTTCTTGTTTAACCTTGTTGACTTCTGCCATTAAAACCACTTCCTTGTCGATGATACTGAAAATGGAAAAAATTTAATTTAGGATATTAATAAGAAACTTGATTAATTATGTCCTTCAAAAAGGTTTTCAAACAGAATTTATGGTAAGAGTTGTGAATATTGTTTTCTGGAGAAAATGTAAATAAAAATGTAAAAAATCAACTTTGTTTTTGCTTCAGATTCATTAAAACAGATCTAGTTCTTTCTATATTAGTGTACAGATCCACCATTAAACCATTATAAACAAATGCAATCTGGCTAATAACACAATGTTTTTGCCCATATGTTCAGTTTATTTATTTTTTAATTTTATTTATTTATTTAGTAGTGTTACATTCTTATATACGATCTTTAAACTCACTAGACATGGACTTAAACCAAATGATGTATATATTTTAGTTTGAAATTGTGGAGTATGTCAAATGCAGTCATTATCAAAGTATTCTATAATGGTTTAATCATTGTTCATTTCTATAATGCTCATGAGACTCTATTATAGCTACACTGATGATGCCACAATATAATTCATTTTTTAAATTTAATGTTGAGTATATTTTCTACCGACCGAACATGGTTTCATCTTCTCTGCTAAAGTTCTCTTGGTTCATTTAACCTGTTAAATGGGATTTTAGAAGCTTCAAAATTAGTCCCTTCCAACTCTGTTGTCCTTTATTCTAAAAGTGTATCCTAATGTAAAGAAATATGGAAAGTAGTAACACATTGGACATTTATTGATCTACATGACATATTTTCCTGCTGTACAATTCCCCATCCAATCTATAAGTTAAAAGGAAACACTATATATGAGCTTGTGGATTGACAGTTTATACATAGTCAACTTTTCCTATCACTGTATTGCTGTATATTGCTAAATACTCAGAAAAATGCCACATGCATCTTTTTCTTTTTCTCAAGAGGGTAAGAAAAGGCACAAAAGAGATGTTTTGAGAGGTGTAGAAAAACTGTTTGATCAAACACATCCCAGGATCTTCTGGGTTTTGGCAAAATGTTTCTTACACTGATACAGTTTCAGTTTGTAAAATGCTATGTGCTTTGGGACATGGTGTTTCATTAAATTACTCCCTTTATGTTTTAGAACATCGTGTTTTATGGATGGAATTAACTTAAATATACTGCTTAAGAAATAACTTACACAACTGCCAATATCTCCCTGTAGATGGCACTCTATGCATATTCAATAGCGCATAGCGCAATATTGTACCAAGATCATTCCTATAATTATTGCATTAGCAGCAATAGGCAGCCGGTACCCTTCTCCAGTACACATTCCTTTTAAGAAACATTTAAAAGTCTCTCTCTTTGTAACTTAGAATTCACCAGGAAGGCATGGAAATTTCTAATGGACAGATTCTTTGAGAAGGCAAAAGTTACAGGGCAACTGAACGTTGTACCTTTGATTGGATAGCACTTGATTCCACATTTAGCTACAGAGCACTATCTTCTCATATTTAATACAGGTTAATGAGATTTGAATAATCCATTGTAAAACATCATAAATTAACATTAGGGTATTTACATAAGCTCTTTTTGCAAGGCTGTATCCAGGCTCCCATATTTGCTTTGGAATTAAGCCCTTTAAATGATTGTTTTATTTCAAGGTATGACTTTCAAATTTCCACTGTGATGTTGATGGCTGAAATACTTTGTCAAGGCCAATATTTGTCTTGGTTGCTCTTTCCTTTTTGTTCCTGAAAACACTTATTTTGGTCCATTTTGCTAACTGGGATTGGATTATCCAAAGCTGGCTTTTAGCTGATGGGAAATGCTTCCTGTGCATGAGACAGGCTCCCCTTACGTAGCTTACCTTGCTTCTCCTGGTGGGAGACTTTCTGGACTACTGTGACTTATGGCAAGGAGAGCTGGAGTAGCTGTAGAGATGTGTGAAAATTGGATACAGGTAGTCCTCACTTAATACCACTTAGTGAATGTTCAGTTACAACACACTCCCCAAAGGTACTTATGAATTTGAAGTTCCAGTGGCACTTGCCCTATGTCACATGACTGCATTTTGGACACTTAGCTACTGGCCCACATTTATAGACCATGTGCCCCATGGACATGTGAGCACAATTTATCTTCTCCCCCTCTCCCAGAAACCAGCATTTACTTCCAAATTATTTTCTAATTACTGCTGCCCTCACTTATCTCCCAATGGTACCTCATGTGACATACTTCCCCTAATCCTGATCTGTGAAAGCAAGAGGGCTCCTGCAATCTACTTGTTTTTTGTTTCCTTAAAATTGGAAAAAGTTGTGTCTAGGAGCCAAAAACATCACTCCCTCCTTTGTGGGAAAGGAGATATTTCCCTTTTGAAACTTAGATGCTAGCTGGCCAACTGTTAAGAAATGTGGAGCACAGTTTGGCAGCCATTAATTATTTCCTTCTGTCTTCACAAATTCACTTCTTGCAGAATCTGAAATGTGAAATACTTGTAGATAAAGACTGAATCAGAATTCTTAGCATGTCAACAAAGTTCAGAAATTAAAAAAAAATTGTAAACTTGACTACATGATTCTATTCAATACAAGGTGCTTAAAGCAGTTGTAATGGGATGTGTTAAATACCTATAATCAGACATAATAAAGAAGCAGATTCTGTTAAAATCGGTAGGTAGCAATAATCCAACTACACAACTTGAGATGGAAGCTAGGAATAATAGATTTTGAAAAACTAATTTAAAAAAAACATATGAAAAAAATTAAGACTCTGGACCACATAGCAATAGAGTAGAGTAAATGCTATAAAGAATTTTTGTTATCCTCATTGCTCCATACTAGCAATAATATAAGGTTAAAAATTGACCAGATTTTATAGTCTTAAGACTGGATGATGCTGAAATAAACGGAAAATGTTTCTTAAATACTTAACAGAGCTCTTACTCCACTCAAGGGCTGTGGACAAGATGAAGGGAAAAGAATGGAGTTATAACTGCAAAAAGAGACATGGTCAGAGCATTTTGGGGCTGTGGGAAAGGCCATTAGAGAGCCCTTAGAGAAGTCTGGAATTATGTTAATTTAATGCATAATAGTTGGCCATGGAAACTCTTTTTTTAAAATCAGCCCAGGGGAGAAAATATGGCCCAAGTAATTTGCCTTCAAAAATATAAATTTTGCATCTTTTTAGCAGAATATACCTAATAAAGGACAAGAATTATTTGGGTGCTTAATGCATGATTGCAGATTTAGAAAAGTTATTTGAAACTCTGTCAAATAAGTGATGAATAGAAATGCTGCCTTGCTAGGGGAAAGAAATGAGCACCCCTTTTATTCAGCTAAGAATAAATGATAGTTGTTACATTATGTATTTTTGTGATGGTTTGGAATATAGCACTATTCTATTATTATATCAATTGAATTAGCACAATGCTCAAGATTTGCATAGTAAAACTCATTCTTATTCTGGCTGCAAAAAGAAATTTTAATAGAAGATTCAGACATGTAAAAATTATCCTAGCAAATGGAGTTCAATGTTCTTAAAGTTAGGTAAGTGCAAAATTCCTTATTTCCAATCTTTTTTATTTTAATGAAACTGGGCCCCTGATAACAAATACACACACACATGAAATAGTTTTTCTGTCCATGGAGCTCTTATCTCTATGCTTGACTATACTGTGATGCTCTTTCATTTTCTACTTCATCTGTTCTTTACAGTGTAGATATTCTAGGATAATATCTATACTGTATTTTAATCTAAGGTAGCCAAAAGTCAGAAAGAATCAGGTAGCAACTTGTCACATGGAACACTTTTTGCTGTACAGGCAGTCCTTGTTTAACAACCACTTCTTCAGTGACTGTTTGAAGTTACGACAGCACTGAACAAGTGGTACGTATGATTGGTCCTTGAGGTTTCAGCCATCCCAACCGCCCTGGTCATGTGATCATGACTTAGGTCTTGGTAACTGGCTTTTATTTATGGTAGGCGTACTGTTCCACAGTCACATGACCTTCCCTGACAATTTCTCATAACAAATTCAATAGGAAGCTGGCAAGAAAGATTGCAAGTTGCTCTGATAAGTTATTCACACCTTCCTACTTCCATCAGCAGCCACCCCTGGACCTGGTCTGCTTGCGCTGAGCTTTCTGGGATACTTCTCTCCTGCCAACAGGCAGGTAAAGTGGCTGCTGCCAGGAATTTGCTTAACAACCTATGATTCCCACTTAACAATGGCAAAAAACAATGCTGGGAGTACTATTACTAAGTGATGCAGTCACATGATACATGCTAACATGGCATTACTTAATGATGGGAATTCTAGTCTCAATTACTGTCATTAACTGAGAACTACTTATAAGTTTCTCTCATTTACACATGGTGCAATCTCTAATGTGAAATATATCACCATATCATCATCTACCAGCAATGCCCTTATGCTACTTGGGCAAAATACCACACTGTGTGCAAATGGTCACAAACTTAACACCAGGTCTGAAGACAAGGTAATATTAGAGCATTTCAGCCTCCCTGGATATTCCATTACTGATCTCAAAGTAGCAGTTTTGAAACAAAGAAACTACACAAGCACAACTGAGCATGAGACAGCTAAGCCAACAATCAATTTCAAGTTATCTCGAAGGTCAAAACAATAGGTTTTTTAATCATTGGAATTGTTGGATAATGTACCTATAATCTGCGCCCTATGGAACCTCCCTGTGCAAAACCATCCTGTCATTCCCTCCCCTCCCAAATATTTAAATCTTACAACATTTTAGCTATACAGTTGATGGAATGACCCGTTGCTTATGAAAGCTTCTAACTTACAATAAAATGTAGTAGTCATAAATAGTGCAACCAGACTTTTCCTGACATCTGTTCTTTATGGAAACAAAACCTGCAGAGTTAAACTAATGTATGGCCCAGTATAGGTTTCTGATTTTTCACTGTTTTAAAACCAAGCATTGCGGTTTTCAGCTCATAAGGAATTATTTTGATTGTAATGTTTACAGAATATTATATACTGTATATTATTAATATTATATACTGAAGGTTTTAATATTAGATGACACATAAGGTTTCAACTACTTAGACTGCTAATATATACTGTTATATGCTAGAGATGACTAGCGTATCATAGTATGTATTAGACTACACTAATATACAGGTCTTTGATACTTTAGGTGCCTGTGACCATGAACACATTCTATTATGGTATTCCCTTTTGGGGTAAGGAATGTCATGCAAAGCATAGAAAGTAAGAAATAGACAAAAAGGAGAGAATAGACAGAGGAGAGAGAAAGGATAAAATATATCTAATAGTCTACAGTAAGTATGTCAAACTTGTGGCCCATGAGCCAGATGCATTACACTCTGGTTATGCCCACCCCTGGTTTAACGAAGGGGAAAAAAGTTGTGATACATCACATGACAACAACATGTCATCATGAGTTTGACACCCCTGGTCTACAGCAATGCCATTCACTACATCTCTCTATCCCTTTTTATGTGGAAAGTATTCTTGCTTCAATACCATATGACTGGTTCCTTATTTTTGTGATATTCCACAAAATCTTAAAATGATGATGAAGTGGTCCACATAAAGAAAAAACGGGGAAACATCAGATTAGATAGCAGCTGTTCCATGGTCTTAAATATAGACCATTCCTGCTTACTTAGAATTAAGGTAAGGGAATATTAAATTGAGGGGTCAATTGAAGCAGCAAAAAAGTCTTCCTTATAGAGTGAGAGCCGAATGGTATTTTTTGTAAAATAATTAAATCATTCTACTTACCAGTTATGTAATTCAGAAAAGGCAGCTTTAATTTTCTTTACTGAATTATCCACCTCCTCTTTGACCATCATGCGGTATCGAGTCAGTGAAACAGTGCAGCGCTGAAGATCTTTAACTGATTTCTCAATATTTAGACCTGTAAGAAAAAAACAACCATCCTTACTATGCTACGTTTATATTCCAGCTTTTCTCTAGGAGCTTGAAACAGGGTACCTCCTCAAATTTTACCTCTACATCAAGAACCCTGTGACTGGGCTGAGGAAGGAAGGCTGAACCATAATCACCAAGAGAGCTTTCATGTTGATACTGACCTCCCTGCTCTTGATTAAAGGGGCGTTAGTACTTACCTGATAAGCCTGTTCTCTTTGAGCTGCAAAGAGCATCCATTAGTGGGAGGTGCTTCAGTCTCTGAATTCTTAGGCTGAGCTTGAATTGAGGAACGCTCCTCCTACTCCATGTGACTCCACCACAGCGTTTCCCAGTTTTGCGAAGGTGAGATGAAAAAAGGTTGCTCTTATCCCTATCACCTAAAAAAAAAATTGGTCCTTGGCCGAGAGAGAGGCCCCACCAGACGGAAAAAAAGGGTGGGGCTGGATGCTCTTCGCAGCTCAAAGAGAACGGGCGTATCAGGTAAGTACCAACGCCCCTTCTCCAATGAGCTGCTCAGAGCATCCAGTAGTGGGACATACCAAAGCTTGGCCTGTCCTATGGGAGGGACTCCGTGTGGTCCAGAATCTCCTTAGGGTCCCCAAGAACCCACTGCAGAACCCATCTGCCAAAAGAAGCCTCCGCAGAGGCAAACACGTCAATTTTATAGTGCCTGATGAAAGGGGATGGTGAGGCCCAAGTTGCTGCCCGGCAGATTTCGATTATAGGTGCCTGGGTAGCCCAAGCTGCCGAAGTGGCCGCGCTCCTAGTAGAGTGAGCTGTTATACCCTTGGGAACCTGTAGGGCCTGGGACTGATACGATCTAGCTATGGCTGGCCTAATCCAGCATCCTATAGTACTATAGTAGAAGGTGACACC
Source organism: Pseudonaja textilis (assembly GCF_049901715.1). NCBI lineage: Eukaryota > Metazoa > Chordata > Lepidosauria > Squamata > Elapidae > Pseudonaja > Pseudonaja textilis. The sequence continues at coordinate 171,776,494 of NC_141990.1, forward strand.
CTGTGCCCTTGTGTTTTGGGTTGAAAGGAAAGAAATAGGGCCTCCGATTTCCTGAAGGGCTTTGTGCGTTTGATATAGATTCACAGAGCGCGCTTTACATCGAGTTTGTGCCATTGCTGTTCCCTTTCCTGTGATGGTCTGGGACAAAAATTTGGAAGGATGAGCTCTTGGGCTCTATGGAAGGCCGAATTGACTTTGGGCAAAAAGGTGGGATTGGGTCGGAGGATCACCCGATCGGCGTGGAAGACACAGAGGTCTTGCCTGACCGACAAGGCTGCTATTTCCGATATGCGCCAAGCGGATGTAATGGCTACCAGGAAAACTACTTTATATGTCAGAAATTGGAGGCCTGTCTCCCTCAGAGGTTCGAAAGGTTCTTTGGTGAGAGAAGGACCTTGTTAAGGTCCCAGGTGGGGTAACGGTGCACCGGGGGGAGACGCAAGTTGGTAGCCCATCTAAGAAAAGCCCGTATGCGTGTGTGGTGAGAGAGGGAACTGAGACCCTCACAAGAAAGGACTGATGTCAGGGCAGCTACCTGACGCTTCAGTGTATTAGGAGACAGCCCCTTGTCAAGTCCTTCCTGAAGAAATTCTAAATTTGAAGAAATTTGTGTGATAGAGGGGGAAACTGGGTTAATTTGAAACTTGCTGCACCATCTACAGAAAATGGCCCATGTGGCATTGTAAATTCTAATGGTTGGTGGTCATCTGGCAGCTAGGATGGTGTCAATAACCTTGTTTGAGAGCATTTTGCTCCTGAAACTGCTCCGCTCAACCTCCAGACGGTCAGTTGGAACCATTGCGGATCTGGGTGTAGGAGGGGCCCCTGGGATAGGGAGATTCTGTCTGGTGGGATCCTCCAGGGAGGGGCCACTGAGAGAATGCGGAGGTCTGCAAACCACGGCCGTCTGGGCCAGTGAGGTGCCACTAGGAGCAATTCCGCCTTTTTGTGGAGCAGCTTCTGAATAACCCTGGGCACCAGAGCCAGAGGGGGGAATGCATAGAGGAGTCTCGAGGGCCATGGGCAGTGGAGCGCATTGTGATTCTCCACTCCTTGGGATGGATATCTTGAAAAGAATCTTGGGAGCTGGGTATTGAGAGGAGACAAACAGGTCTACCACCAGTTGCCCGAATACCCTTGCTGCTTCCTTGAACAGGGATGGGTGGAGGTGCCACTCTGACTGGTCTATGGTGGCCCTGCTTAACCAGTCTGCTTGGGTATTTGATAGCCCCGATATGTGCTCTGCCTTGAGAGACAGAAGATTGTTCTCCGCCCAGTGACACAGGCGCTCGGCTTCCCTCATTAACTGTATTGTGTGCCCCCTTGTTTGTTGATGTGGGCTTTGGCTGTCACGTTGTCTGTTTAAATGAGAATGTGCTGCCCGCGTACCTGGGGGAGGAAGCTGCGCAGGGCCAGGTGCACGGTGTGAAGCTCCAGCCAATTTATACTGCACGATTGTTCTATTGCAGACCATCTGCCCTGGGATGTGAGTGACTGGAAGTGGGCGCCCCATCCGTATAGACTGGCATCTGTGGTGATAGTCAGCTTTTGAGGTTCCTTGAAGAAACAGCCCTTGTTGATGACTGGTCTTGCCTACCAGAGGAGGGACGTGAGGACCTTGAGAGGAACCCTGACTTTGAGCTTGGAATTGCTTCTGCCAGATCTCTGGTACGGGAGCAGGAACCACTGGAGGGATCTGGTGTGAAGACGGGTCCAGGGAACAATAGAAATGCACGAAATCATTTTTCCCAATAGTTTTGACAAATCCAGTAAGGCCACCCTCCTACAGTGCCTGATCTCCCTAACCAATTTCTGAATACTAAGTAGCCTATCTGAAGACAGGTAGACTTTGCCTTCCACCATGTTAATAAGTGCCCCCAGATGGGTTATTCAGGTAGAAGGAGATAATTGGCTCTTCTTCCAATTTATGAGAAACCCATGTTCTTGAAGGGAAGTTAAGGTGGCCTGGGTGTCTTTCACTGCTTGATCGATAGATGGGGACTGGATCAAAATATCATCCAGGTAACATTGGAGATGAATGGGGTGTTCCTAATATGGGCAGCCAGCGCTGCAAGGACCTTGGTAAAAGTCCTGGGGGCGGAGGCCAGTCCAAAGGGAAGGGCCACGTATTCAAAGTGTTGGTTATTGTAGCAGAACCTTAAGAATTTGGAATGGGAAGGCCGAATGGCAATATGTAAGTATGCTTCTGTCAAGTCTATGGATGTGAGCACGTCCCCTTGCCTGATACCCAGCAGTATCGATTGAAGCGTATGCATTTTGAATTTGTGGTAAGTTAAAAAGCGGTTAAGTCGCTTTAGATCTAAGATCACCCTCTATCCCCCCCCCTTTTTTTTTTGGGACAACAAAAAGGTGAGAGTAAAAGCCCCATCCTCATTGCTCGGGCTGTACAGGTTGGATGGCACTTATGCTTAGGAGATGCTGGATGGCGGAATCCATTAGGTTACATTTGACCGGGTCTCTGGAGAGGGGGGATGACATAAAGAAGTTTGGGGGAGCGGAATGGAACTCGAGGGCGAGGCCAAATCTAATGGTGTCCCTGACCCAAGAGTCAGAGGTAGAAGAATCCCATTGACTGGCGAATGACTTTAGACATCTGCCAATGGGGATAGAGTCCCTTAACCTATCTCAGATGGTGGAAGGGCCTACTTCCGATTCCCCGAAAAGGCCTTTTATATTGGCTGCCCCTCCTGCTCCTTTCTCCCTAATTGGGCCTATCCTGGAATTGACCCGATCTGAATGATGGAGGCCTCTGATACCTGGGGGAGAAGGGGGCCTTATAGGAGGGTCGAAAGGAGCCCCTCCGAAAGGGCTGTAACGATCTGAAGTCTGACCTTTGGGCCAGGGAAGGGAGGAATTTTTTCTTATTACGAGTTTCCATTAGTAAAGGGTCCAGGGAGGAGCCGAACAGTTTGTCCCCCACTATGGGGGAGGGGGCCAGCTTGGCTTTGCTCTTAAAGTCTGCTTGCGAGAGCCTGAGCCATAGTAGACGGTGGGCTTGGATGTGTGATGTAATTGCCCTAGCAGAAAATTTGACTGCGTGGTATGTGGCATCCACCGAGAACTCGGCTGCGGCGGTAAGCTTGGCAATGTCCTGGTGTGCCCTGGTGTTGGAAGGAGGGACATGTTGTTTGAGCTGACAAAGCCATCGAATTGATGACCTTGTAAAAAAAGATGCGGCCATAGCCGATCTGATGGACCATGCGTCCGACTGATGGGCCTTGCGCAGGGCCAGCTCGGCTCGCTTTTCCTCTGGTTTTAAGGCCTCCAACGCATCAGTCGGAGTCGAGGAGGATGCCAGGCCCACAATGGGCTCATCGACCTCGGGGGTATTTAACAGTTTAGAAAAATCTGGATCCAAATTAAAGTATTTTTTTTGTGGCTGGAGGGGGCTGGGGGGACCACTACAGACGCTAGTTGCTTTTGCACCAGATCTGCAAAGATAGGTGGAGCTGGAATAACCTCGGCCTCTACTACAGGCTGGTTAAAAATGAGATCCTCAGGCCCCTCCGTTGAAGGGGCAGGGAGGTCTGAGGGAGATTGCTTACCTAGGCCTGAAATGTTTTTGGCCTTGAATAATAAGGATTTGAATAGCTATGGCCTAAAGAGGCCCACAAAGGCAGGCTGGTCAGGGGTGAGCCCCTCGTCCTCGGACATTTCATCTTCTAGAGGGTCTACTTCTGATAGGGGCTCGCTGTAGTGCATAGACCCCAAATCAAAGTCGTCTGGTTCCATGAACTGATCGCATTCCTCCTCCCCCTCTTCCACCACCTCCTCCCACCCTTGAAGGGGGGACTCCCTATGCAAGGGTACCTGAGCCAGATGTTGTTCCGACCTGGGCAGGGACCTCACAGAGTGAGATTCCTGGTCAGAATCTGCCGGATACTGAATGGGCCTGGTGGCTTGTTGGATGCCAGCTGCGACCCCTTGGCGAATAGCCAACTCCATCCAAGATCTTATCTTTTCTGGGACCTCCTCAATGAGAGACTACTCTTGATGGAGGCCAGCTGCTATTGGGGTGAAGGTGGCTTCTGGAGCCCTTCTGGCCGATGTTCCAGGAACCTGAGCCTGTTGTTCCTGAGAGGGCAAGCTGCGCCTGGATGAGAAGGAAACATCTGGGGGAGGGGGAGGTTGAGCAGAGGTAGAGGGACTGGAGGATGGAAGAACCTGATAGAGGGACTGGAGGATGGAAGAACCTGAGGCACCTTGAATGCTTCTTAAGATCGCCTGTCAATTTCTTTTTGCAGGGTCTTGTGGTGCCTTAAGGCGTCCCTCTGGGCAGCTTTGGAGGTCTTCTTAGCTTGCTTGCACAAGTGATGGGTTTTGGCCTTTGCCTTCAATGAAGATCCTCTAGAGATGTTATCATCTGCCATTACAATGATTTAAATGTAGCGGTAATAGATTTGAGATCAATAAAAGGCGGTTGGCACGCCCAGGGCCCAATCTGAAGCAAAACTGGTTGCCCGGATCAATATTTACGTCCCCCTTTTGTTATAATTTTGCTTTTTTTAAATATCTCTCTATATAGACATGTAACCAAATAGAAAACAATTGAGTCATACCTCAGTGATAATATTTTGAGTATTAAAATATTATACTGTCAAAATATGAAATCAATATTATGCTTATAATGATATATGAGTTGCTGTATTGTATCCCTGCTCCTGGGATAATGAAAGAGAGCCAATTAGCCAAATATCGAAATGCCTAAGCCCAGTGGAAATTAAAGCTAGGGCCTTCAGCAGCCTCTCTGCACAGGCGGACACCAGGCCTGGGTGCAGCTGCTGCGCCGCTGGAGATGAGCTGTGGGGTTGAGCCAATGAGTGTTCCAATTGATTACAATCACAATTAGTAATTAGGGAATAATCACTCTGAAAAGCCAGGCGGGGGCCTGTTACTTTGAATAAATTCCACTCACAGCCTCAATTTAGTAATAAACAAAATGGCGTGCGCCACAAGGAAGCATCCAAAATGGCGGCTGCTAGCACACCGTGCCTCTCAGCGGCTTCCACACCTGGCAGATCGAAGCCGAAGCTCTATCTATAGAGGTGGCCAGGGAAGGAGAGAGTAGGCTTTCTCCTGTTAAGGTAAAAAACAGCATTCGAAGGTGGGGGGGAAAAGCATGGCACGACTCGAACGGAGCAAGCAAATACAAGCCACTGTGAAATGGAGCGAGAAAAACAAAGCGGCAACGAATTAAAGACAGAGAGAGGGATTTTGGCTATGGGAGGTAGTGCGAGGATCGCTACTGGCCCTCCCTTCGCCTCCCTTGGGGGCGAAACTGCGCTTCCCCTTAGTGGCAAGAATGCCAATTTTAGCAATTGTGCAGGGGATAAGGAGAAAGCAATTCAAACCTGAAAGAAAGCTGATCTAGAGCTGATTGAGAGAGCTGAGAGAATCAAAAATTTCCTGCTTCGGCCAAGGAGCTAAGAACAGAACAGCCTGTCTCGCACGAGGCTGAGCAAAAACTGGGGAACGCTGTGGAGGAGTCACGTGGAGGAGGAGGAGCGTTCCTCAGTTCAAGCTCAGCCTAAGAATGCAGAGACTGAAGCACCTCCCACTACTGGATGCTCTGAGCAGCTCATAGGAGAACACTTCAATCACTAGAACACATTGCCTCATCAATTGCTATTTCACTAACAACCTTGATTAAAAAAAGATCAGATATTGATGAAGCAAACATGCAAACAGTTATACAATACTTATTATAGATATATTAAGAAGTTCTTTTGGAATTATACAGGGTATGTTTTAAAAGTACAACAATTTTAGAAAATAATTGAAAAAAACAGGGAGTATTCAACCGGTGTTACTACCAGTTCGGTGACTACGTCTTGCGTAGTCCCCTGACCAATATTGTAAACCATATCATTTCAATTTTGTCACAAAAAGAAGGCTATTCTTCTGATCTCCTGTATAATTGAGAGAGACCAGGAAATTCTGGAGGTTAAGGACAAAGAGGCTACAAATACATCTAACTTCAGCTGGTAGAAAGTGGTACAAAAGACAGAAGCCGCAGGAAGAGTCTCATTATAATAATTATACAGAATCCAATCTGGGTCAGTCAGTGGGACCAGAAGTTTAGTCTTCCAAGCTTTTGAACTCATGCTGGAGCCCATCCTCAGGGAACTTCTCTGTAGGAGAGTGTGTGCTTTGAGCTATTCTATGTGTGCAACAAGTACTTGTACAAGTACTTAGGAGGCGAGGGCTTGGCAGCACAAGAAAACAACAGCCAACAACTTAATATCATCAACACCTCAATCAACATCTTGACAGCTACACTCAATAGGCACCATATAAACAACACACACAGAATAGCCAAAGCACACACTCTGCTAGAGAGAAATTCCCTGAGGATGGGTTCCAGCACAAAAAGTTCAGAAAACTTCCTAAAGTTCAGAAGACTACACTTCTGGTCCCGGTCACCAACCCAGATTGGATTCTGCAACATTGTCCTGGGACACATCTATTCACCTTCATTCATAATAATTATATGATTTTGTAACTCAAGTCAGATGCTACCAGATATATTTGTCTATAAGATAAGAAATATATTTACTTTTACAGGATAGGAAAAATATAATTACATTCGCTTCTGAAATGAATGGTGAACAGCTGGGAATGATAATGAATATTTATCCAGCTGAATTGAATCTTAATCTGTGTTACCTCTTTTCTGGATTAAATCTTCTGCTTTCATTTCAAGATCAGATGCAGGGACATGCAGTGATTTAATAGTGGTAGTTGGTACTTTTGATTTTGTACTACCAACATTGCACTGAAGTGGTGGTGAATATTTGAAAGGATCAGGAAGCTCTCTGCTATTTTGTTCTGGCTCTATAGACGCTTTTGTGGATTCTTCTTTTTTGTCTAGAAAAACAAATAAATAAAACAATATAAATGATATGCAAGCAAGACCAGAAAATACTCTTGTGTCAAGATGAGCAACAAATAAATTTAATAAATAATAACATTAATCTTGGACAGTAAACAGAAAGAAACACTGAAATAAAGCAGAAATTATTTCAATAGGATTTATTTGCAGAACTGCCTTTTTAAGATTGCCTGAAGAGAGATTGCTATGATTCAGGTACAATCAATCAAGTTATTTTGAGACAAAAAAGGCATATCTTCTCAATAAAAGATTAATTAAACCTTTTAAATTCAGCAAACAATATTATATTCCAGCTACTTTGCTGATTAGGACAAGTGACAAAAATGCCCAAAATAAAGAGGGAAGCAACGAAAATGGTATCAGAGGACAGAACAGCAGAAGCAGCCAATCATGTTGCATGGCATACTGTACATGCCAAGATCAGGAAAGTGCTCTGCATTATGAAATACTGTGCCGAAAATAGTTAAGAAAATTACCTTTAAGGAAACTAAAAAGAAGAAGGAAGCAAAAGCTGTGAGATCAATCATATAAGATAGGATATGGGAGAAACTGGTTTAGCTCACATGTGAATGTCAATTCACATTTGCTACAAAACTATATGGTTGGGCTTAGTTTTGGGGGAGGAAAATAAGGGAAAAAAATCTGCCTCTGCCTACCAGCATCCATCGGCATTCATCTGGCTAGCGCCCTGTCAGTGTGTAAGAGAGTTGAGGCCTGTTTGGAAAGTGAACCAGTATTTGTTGTGTGAGCAAGGAGACAATAATGTTATGTACTAAAGCTGCTTGGTGCTGTGAAACTAAAACTGAAACTGAAATTCCTCTCCTCTGTTTGTGTTTTGCATTTGGAATGTATTTCTTTTCAGGTGGGGGGGAGTAGAACTCCTTAGCATCAGAGCATGTTGATAATAATATACAAAATACTACTGCTCTGATGATCATTTTGAAAAATTCTTTCTTAGTGAGCACCTAGAAACCAAAAGGAACATATATGCCAAATTTCAAGTTTGTAGGCTTTACGATTCTGCAGATTTTGTGTGCACATCTTCTTTAATATTCATTTGATGTATATCAAAACATTGGAGAGAACATTAAGGTAATACATACACACACACAAAATACCACTCATGCATCATCACAAAATCATCACAAAATGATGTATGAGAGATTTTGTGATGATGCATGAGTGGTATTTTGTGTGTGTATATGTGTTACCTTAATGTTCTCTCCAATGTTCTGACATACATCAAATGAATATTAAAGATGTGCACAAAAATTTCATTTAACAGTGAAAAATATATATTAATTTACTTAAATCCTGGCTGACTGAGAATGGTGGAATCAAGCTGATCTTAACATACGCACACTGACCTGCTATTTCTGGTCTTGCCATTCTCCTGTTCTTGTATTCCCAGATCTTTTCTTCATGAGGATTTTTTGATTTTTCACTGGCATATCTGCCAGGGAAAGTATCTTTAGCACAGCCATTCAGCCGGCAGTCATTTACTTTTTGGGATTCCAGAGACACTTTTTCTGTTCCATCTTCTCTACCCTTTGTATCTTTGTTACGGTGATGTTGTTTTGATTTGCTTCTTTTTCTTTTGCTGTTCTGCATTAAATAAGGTTAGCAATATTACTCCACATGGGTCATGCTGCAATAGGAAAAACAAATCCACACACATTTCTTTCTTTCAACTGCAACTTCTACTCAATGTACTAAATGTTATTATCAGGGCTTCATTCATGTTTCTTGAAATACATATGAAGTAAAGGAAACAAGGTGATAAAATAATTATAAACAGTTACAACTGAGCATTGGATGTTTAAATAAAATTATTTTTAAAAGCATATAGCCTATTTAGCTCCCCTGAAATGTTTTTTTAAATTTTTCCCATTTTATTCAGTCACTGGTACATAAAAGGAAAAAAGGGGATGTTTTTCTGAAGAATGCTATCTCCAGAATTATGTGTTAAATTTTGCAACTGTTGGATTAATTATAATAACTCCCCATGCTCCAGAGTGTCTACTCAATAATTAGGTTAAGTTAAAATTGTATAAATAAAAGTGAGAAACACTAGCTAAAATCTGTGATCTAAACAGAACCATCAGAGTTCTTGCCTGTTGAAAGTAATTGTTATGTATGTGTGCGCAAGGATTTCTAAAGAGTTTGGTAAAAGAAACTAAGATGGTGGCTACAGTGGAGCAAACAAAACTACTCCTGCTTCTTATGTACGACAAGTGTAAAAAGTGGGTGGAATTGTCATTCTATCATAGTACTTTAATTTTGACTATACCTTGCATAGACTCTATGTCTATACGTAGACCTCCATATAATGACACTCTGCCCATCACATACACATAAGAGTGAAGAGCTCCATACTGGATCCAGTTTAGTTTGGACCCAGTGTTCAAACTAATGTTTGAACTAGCGTTCAATGTTAGTATTAGTTTGGATAGAGCAAGAACATAGCAACAAAAAAAGAGATGGTTTCTTAGTATCAGGTGGGGTACATATGGCATAAAGAACATAGATATAGCTTTATTGGGCTGTTGTCAATGTATCTTCAGTAATTTGTGTGGCTTTAACTTGGTAGCCATCTCTATATAATTGAGATAGCAGCTTATAATGCTTATTACGCTTACTGCAAATAAATACTCTTTAAAAATTATTCAAGGATTAGTTAAAAGAGAAGAACTGTTTATTTTTAAAAAAATAAATGTTCAAAGATTCAGTAAGGTGGGCTACTTCAACTGTTTTGATTTTTTGTCAAATTATACAGGACACTCTGCAAGTACACAGATGGCAACTGCAAGGAATAATTAAAATTAAAAGTGCCTATTGATTATGAAGCCTCTTGTGTGCAGATGTGGAACTATGCTCACAAAAAAGCAGAACATCTGGCAAAAAACGATGGCCACAAATCAGTTGCTCAGATCTGCCTGCCTGCCTAGCTAGCTAGCTAGCCAGCTAGCCTTTGGGGGTGCAATAGCTTGGTGGTTAAAGACTCTCAGCTTTCAGTTGGCAGCCTTGGTTCAAGTACCAAGCACTGCATGACAGGGTGAGCTCCTGTTACTTGTCCCGGCTCCTGCCCACTTAGCAGTCCAAAAACATGCAAATGCAAGTAGATAAATAGGTACCAATTCAGTGGGAGGGTAACAGGATTCCATGTATCTCAGCATATAGTCATGCTGGCCATATGACCACGGAAGCATCTTCAGACAATGCTAGCTCCCTCAGCTAAGAAACGGAGATGAGCACCAACTCATTGAACAGGGGAAATTATTAGCATTACCATTATCCTGCCTTTATTATTTTTACAAATAACTTAAGGCAGAGAACAGTTCCAACACACCTTCCTCCTCCTGTTTTCCCTACACCGGCAACCTAGTATGGTGAGTTGGGCTGGCAGAGAGTGAGTAGCCCAAAGTCACCCAGTTGGTTTTCATGGTTAAGGCAGGACTAGAACTCACTGAATCCCTGCTTTCTACTGTAGTGCTTTAACCACTAGACCAAACTGGTTTCCAAATTTTATGCAGATATGAGTTTAAATAATTAATTCAGCTTTAGAATCCATTACCTTCTTTTTCCCAGTCATATTCCATTCTTTTAGAAATTGAAGTGCGCTACCTGAATAGGAGAAGAGAAGGAATGATCAATATACAATAAGCAACAATAGTGGCTCAGAAGAGTTTCCCATCTTAGAGTGCCACTGATGTTTTAATACTCTGGAAGGTGTTCAGATTTTTAAGAACTGTCCTTGCAATCCTGAGATGCATCAAGAATGCTTCTCTACAGTTAAGAGACAGGTTTGGTTTCTTTGGCTGTCAGAGTTTGGTACTATCTCATTAATTTCTTATTAAAATTATTTTTCCCTCAGTGGGTCTGTTTTAATAACCTTTCTAAATTATCAGCAAAGCAGCCATAAAGTTAAGTCAACTTTATGGCATTTCCCCCACCCCCATATCCCCAAATATTCTTTCTTGGATTTTCTTGGATCCTGGAGGTTACTGAAAATTTGCTGACAATTTCTATATAGGGCTTATTGGTGATGCTTATAAATCCCTTCTCAAGTGACAAAACAAGAAGAATAGCCTCCTTTCAAGAAATGTTGAATATTGCCTTTTAATAGGGTACACAGCCTTTATTTCACCTGTGCAAAGAATGAAAAGTTTAGCAATTAATGCTTGTTTCTGAAGACTCAGTGAAATGCAAAAAGCATACAGACCATCCATAAAAGCTTGTACTGCCTTGTTTACATTGTTATCAAACTGCTGTAACACCAGCACTATCTCATTGTTGCTTTTGTTGGGAACAACTGAACGCACTGCATTGATCTGCAAGTAAGAGAAAAATACAATTTGAAACAAGGAAAGGGCTATTAATGCAAAACAAAATACAAATCAAAAGACCAATTTGTGTTGTATTTTTGTAATACGAATTTGCAATTATCTTTCAGACTTGCAGTAGCCTATTTGTATAAAATAATCAGAATCTCTTAATGCCAGTGGTACGATAGAAAGAACATGTGAAAATTGGTTCCCCCTTTTTACTATATGTCTAATAAATCCCATATTGCAGTTAACCTACAGCTGCTTCCCCTTTCTTGGCAGCAACTTTTTCTTCTTCCCACCTGAAAATTAGTCCTGACATTTCTATTTATTTGCATCATGCAGTTGCTTGTTAAATTTTGACCGGCGTTGCAGACCAGGTTTTCATACAAGGGCAGCTGTTATATGCACTGTGCCAGCTGAGATAGGCTTTTGACATTTCAAATTTGATAAATAGCATTTTCATGTTATAAATTTTCAACAAAACTAAATGTCCCAGAAGCCCTGTGGTCTGCTTTCATCTGGCTATCCAACTGGTCTACAACCACTATGCCTCTTCTAGGATAATACATGATATGCACGATGGAAATTTTCAGATATGTGCTTTCTATTTAGCCCAGGTCATTGCAGAAGTATGACTATACCACTGAAGATGGGTAAAGAACAAAGGATGATAAAAATATCTGCATCCCATACTTCAGACACATTATGTAAGACCTAGGTCTCTAGAAAAGATTCTGATGCTGGGGAAAGTGGAATGAAATATGACCAGTGGCAAAATGGAAGGACAGAGTTATAGTGGGCAATAGGTGCAACACTGGAAAGGGCAGATCATTATAGAGAAAATCTATGTGGTCACTAAGAGTCAACACTGACTTTTGATAGCACATCATCAATCAATAAATCAATATCAATAAATCAAGTTGCTAATAAAAATATCCTACCAGTCACATGTATTATGTTGCTTAACTCACTTTCCATATGGTTATCAATATCCCTACAAATGTTTTTTAAAGTGTCACTGATTTGTGTTAAATGTGTGATGGTTTAATAAAAGTTGGTTTTTGCCAATAAATAAAGAAATAAAACAAAATAAAAAGAAGAAAGTTGGTTTTTGCTTTGCTTTGCTTTTGGCATTTTTAATTCTTATTTTTAATGGTTGCAAATTTTTTGCTCCTCTTAAGTCATAAATATGCAGAACCTCATGCATTAATTAATAACAAGCAAAATTTATTTCAGTAGGTCTAATTTGCATGTTAAATTATACCTGCTGACATTCTGTTATGTCAACATTTTATAAGGATGTATGTATCCTGTCATCTCCTGCATCTAACCACAAAGGAGAAGCTAATGCAACAGAGCATGATGAAGACAAGACAGGCAATTAATTAATAGGGAAAGTATCTTAAGGAAAATGAAAGAAATTTTAGATTGCAAAGTTAAGATGTGCCCTTAAAGAAAGTGGGCTTGACTTCTATGAAAATACAAGATAAATATAAATTTAATTAAACTAGGAGGAAGATTCTGAATGTAGGAATAACACTGATTATATAAAACCATACAAGGTATTAAAATTGGGTGTCCAAAAAGTTATAGCTACTGATAAAAAATTACTTCAGTAATAAGAGGACATATATCAACTGATATAATGTAGCGTTTGTAATGCTAGACTGTGACAAGAAAACCCAGGTTCAAATTCCCTATCAAACATGGAGTTCATTAGATACCCAACGCAGCCTGATGGTGTTGCCGTAAGGACTAACTAATGAATGATACAATGATACATTTTGAGCTCATATTATCCAGACCAGTGGTCGCCAATGGGTGGGCTGAAGCCCACTGGTGGGCCATGAGAAAATTTTGGTGAGCCACAGAGAAATCTCGCCCCCAGAGCACCCCCACAAAGCAATTAATCCAGGCTGCGCAGAAACACAAGGCTGTGCCACCCACATGGCCCGCAGGAACCATCCCCGCCTACTCACTCCTTACCCGGTAAACTTGCCTGCTAAGTTGCTATTTTTCCTTTTTCCGACCATCATCTGTTCTGCTGTGCTGGGAGATTTAGATTAGCTAGGAAGCAGGAAATGGTTGGATTTCTTGCTTTCTAGCTAGTCTTTAGATCTTTGGCTTGGCATAGTCGAACCTCCCTTAGGACTGAAGGTTTGCTTGCAAGCAAATTCAGTGCAGACTCACGGCAAGCAAATTTGAGAGACTGAGCTAACCAATGGCAGATAGATAGATCTCTGAATGATTCTGTGAGCAACTCAATCTGCCTGCTTTGCCTGATTTTGGATAAAAGTTGCTCTTTTTTTATAAAAAATTCAATATTTATATAAATATTTATAATATTTACATAAAAGCCATGCCCAGCCAGTCACATGACCATCAAGCCACACCCACAAATTAGGCCATGCCCACAGAACCGGTTAGTGGTCCCTGGGATCTAAAATTATGAGTTTGGTGGTCCCTGAGATTCAAAAGGTTGGCGACCCCGATCCAGACAACAACAGCCTAGAGCTGAGTTCCAAACAGGAAAGGGGATTGTTATATAGCAAAACCTGAGATGCATTCGTGTTATCAAGAAGCAGAATTTAAACATTTTTGTCTGAAGTAGGAATGCAGGGCAGCTAGCTCAAGGACATCCACCAAGCATGGGAATATCGACTAAGTCTTTCATCTTCTATGGAAAGCTGGAGTGTGCATTGTTTAAGGTATGAATGGACTGATCTATGTGTCCTGTGTGCTGCGTGATGTGATCATTAAAAATCGTACCTTTTCCTTGATGTTTGCTGGTGAACTGATTTCTGTCATCTCCTACTTGAAAGTGCTACAATAAACAACTGCAAGCTGCAAAACAAAATACATACAGCAAGTTATGCATATAGTATGAATACTTTAATTTTCTATGTCCTGCCCATTCAAGAATAGGACTGCTAATGTTTTAAATTTTCCTACTGCTTTAGTCTAATAACCTAAATGTCATGCAGAAGGCCTGGAAATGGCTCATTTATCGATTTATATAGATCAAATTTCTATTAATAACACAGAAAGAGGCCATGACATCTCCCCACCCACCCACCCACCCACCAGGGCTGGGCTGATAGTAAAAGGAAAATGACACATTCTCGGGAATCAAACTGCGGAGACATTATCTGTTCATCAACAAATGTTTTTATTAATGGAAAAATTACTTTTGGAAGCTCAAACCTAAAAAATTTCTACAGTTCTTACTTTGGGTTTACTATGGCAAGACCCTACTGCACTAGGCCTTAGTCTGGCCAAACAAATGCTGTGTGTGAAGGGAGAGAAAAAAAGCAAAATTCAACATTACTGGGAGTAAAAATAAATATCTGAAGTTGCAGATTCTGCCAGATTCCATTTTAAAACTTCAGCCCACACAAGTTCAGCATTGAAAGAACTATTTCAAGAAGATGTAGCAACAAAATTCAGGAATGAATATATTTGAGGAACAGTGATATTATTTTTCATTAATTATTTCAATATATTGTATATTACAGATGGTCCTTGACAACAGAGCCCAAAATTTCTATTGCTAAGCAAGACAGTTAAGTAAATGTTGTCCATTTTACAATGTTTCTTGCAACAATTGTTAAGTGAATCACTGCAGTTGTTAAATTAGTAACATGGTTATTAAGGGAATCTGGCTTTCTTGCTAATCAGGTCATAAAAGGTGATCATACGACCCCAGGACACTGCAATGATCATAAATACATGCCAGTTGCCGAGATTTGATCCTGTGACCATGGGGAAACTGCAATGGTCGTAAGTATGAAAAATGGTCATGTCACTTTCCCTCCCATGCTGTTGTAACTTTGAATGGTTTCTAAATGAATGGTTGTAAGTTGAGGACTACTTGTACGTAACAGGACTTTATAGAGTTTAAGCCTGCAGAATTTATTTTGTTTTGTACTAGAATACTGGATTACACGAAGTATGGCAGTTACCAAAAATATTCCCATCAACTGGAATACTTCAAAATAATATAGGACTGTTATTCTCAGCAGCTTTAACCACCATAGTCATTAGTGAAAGATGCCAGAAGTCACGGATCACTTGCTTCTAAAATTTATGGCTGATCGACTTGGTCATTAAGAAAACTGCGCAATGAGTCTTAGGAACTCTCTAGGGGCATTCCCTGGGCCAGCAGCCTTTATTTGGAGCAGACCATCTGAAATATAGCCAATGTCCAATCCATATAGAACTCTTAAAAGTGATCACTGGCATCATGAATGGTATTTGGAAACTGGTGACCAATGCAGCTCCCACAACATTGATGTTATACAACAGAACAGCTAATAAGCAGGCTATTGCATTTTGCATTTGTTATTTCAAGGACAATCCCAATGAAAACAGTCTAATTGTTAGGTGACAAGGATGTGAGTGACTATAAAACTGTGCCTTGTATTACAAGAATAGTTGGAACTACTAACCAGCTGAAGATGAGTACAGAACCTCCAGGACCCAACTTCTACATACTGTTCCAGGAATTGAGAGTTCAGGAATATCCCCAGAATGCATATCAACTCTTTTGGGGGAGCCCAACTTCATCCAGAGCTAAAGTTGGTAATGTACTAGAACTAATGCAAAACTAGTCACTCAGTTTGCTAGGATTGAGTCTCAACCTGGTTCTCTCCATCCAGACCTTAGTGCTTCCAGGTCAAGAATTCCATTGCATCTCCCAGATATTCCCATTGTAGAGATGTATAACTGATGTTAGCCTTATGAGGTAGACCAGGCAGAAATATGAACAGATGAGCTCATTCCAGGGGTGGGTTTCTACCGGTTCTGTCCACCTCTGTAGAACTGGTAGCTCTGGAGAGCAGCAGACATAGAACCGGTGATGTTTTTGCCCATCTGTCCGCCCGGGCTCTTACCTGACCTTTATTTCCTGATTTTTTCAACTTCAACTGCCATGCGAGGCACAGCTGCAGTTAAAAAAGGAGAAAAGTCCTTTTTCAAAGGCTGCTTCTCTGCACGCAGCGTGCCAATGACGATTTACAGGAGCACGCACGCAGCATGTAGGGAAGCACATCATAAATCACCGAACTTCATAAATCACCAAACCGGTAGTTAACCCTGTCGGATCCCATCTCTGGCTAATTCTACATTATTGTTAAGATTATTACATTAATATATTCTTGCAATCTGAAAGTATATCCCTCCCTCTGTTTCCTTTATAGCCCATGAAGCTACGGAAGGTCTCTTCTGAGCTTCTTTCCCCACCCACATTCTCACTGTGGGCTAAGCTACCTTTTCTCTTATCCCTTGGATGTATCTCTACATCCTGTCTCTCAAGGTCAATCCCACATTCCATTACTATTATATTTGGTCTCATTTCTTTCAGAGGTTGTAGCATTAGTCAAGCCCTGAGCCACCAGAAAGTGATCTGTCCATTTAAGTTTCTGCTTTGGTGAAGATAATGAAGTAGGCACTAACTGGGATATTTGGCATTTGGAGTGGAATAAATTAGCTTAGTCCCATTTTTATCTCACATCTTATTCAATACATTTTTATAAGGAAAAACTAATAATCCTGAACCAAAGAATTTATTCTGAGTACCAAAATATAATAGAACTTGAGTTTCATTATAAAATTCCCAGCTATCCAAATTTCATTTACTTTAGCACTACTGTATCATTTAAGGTGATTGCTCATTTATATTTAAGACTAACACAAAACAGGTATTACAATGAAAAACCTTACCTCAAGATTTGCTTCTTACTTTCAGATTTGGAATATTAAATATTAAGAGTATAGTATATATGTGGAAAGTCTTTTAAGAAAAGGCTGAAAGTCAGCTTCAACACTTTCTTTCTTTCTTTCTTTCTTTCTTTCTTTCTTTCTTTCTTTCTTTCTTTCTTTCTTCTCTCTCCTATCTTCCCTCCCTCCTTTCTTTTTTTCTGTCACTGTATAAATTATCTTGGATGTAGGAAGGGGAAAGAGAGTAAACCAAACAAATACTGCTAACCTTCTGGGATTGGTTTCTAAGCACACTAAACCTGATAGGGAAAAAATGCTTTCTTATCTCTTTCATGGCAGGGATAAGAGGCTGTAAACTAATAAATATTATGACTTTATTCCAAGACATGGCTTTTATCTTGCAAGATATTCTTTCAATATAATAGCCATATATTGGAAAAAGCTAAACAAAAGCTTCCCATTTCACAAAAATTCTCTCTCATGTATAAAGGGGCTTTTAATTTTCTTCCAGAACACATATGTTAAGTTTGGGAAAAGAGAGGCTGAACCAGAGCATGAGTGCAACAATACTTTATTATAACAATAAAGGGCTGACCGTGCTTGCCACGCCTGGAACTGGCTCATGCAGCGATCAGCAACTGGTTGGACCCCGCAGCCTGCTTTTATAGCTGGCTGCTGGGAGAACCAACCAATGGGTAAAGGGAGAAACGCCCGCAAAGTGAATGGACCTGAGTGAGAACTCCTAGAGTCCTCAGGACATAACACCCCTTCCCCCAGATGCGAACACGCATAGTCTTTGAGGTAGGCAGGAGGTTTATGTTGGCGCCGGGCAGGCGCAGCTCTGGAACGCTGACTGTCCGTTCAGAGTCTGTCTGGGAAGGCAGAGCCGGGTAAGTGTCACCAACGTGCCCCTCAGTTCGGGCAGGCCCGGACTCGTAGGGTTGGTCACTGGGGACGATGCTCCCGTAGACTGGATCGGGCTGGTCCACCGTCTGGGCGCCGCTGTCCGTGTTCGGGCTTTCTGGAATGATTGTTGGTGTGTACTGGTGGCGGGAAGGATGTGGATATGGGGTTGATGCTGAGACCTCCCGTCGCTTTGTGATTCTGGGTCCCTGCTAGTGTGGGTGCTGAGGCGCCTACGCAGCTGGTCTAGGTGCCTTCTCCAGACCCAGCCGTCCTCCAGTCTGACCCGATACGACCTTGGTCCGGTGATGGCCACGATCTCGCCCGGGATCCACAGGGGGTCTCCAGCAAAGTTCCTCGCGAATACTGGCTCCTGTAAGATAAAATGTCTAACCCCTGATGTGGAAGCGAGGGGAGAGTCAGGGCAGTATTGTGGGTGAAGTCTGTCCAATACAGTCCTCAGACGCCTGCCCATCAGGAGCTCAGCTGGGGACTTGTTGGTGACTGAACATGGAGTTGAATGCTGGCTCATCAGGAAACGCGAGAGTTTGTGGTGCCAGTCATCCTTGCTGAACCTAGCCAGGGCTTCTTTAGTGGTCCTGACGGCCCTTTCAGCCAATCCGTTACTGGCAGGATGAAATGGGGCTGTGAAAATGTGGCGGATACCCAGGTTGGCAGCGAAACGGCTGAACTCGGTTGATGCGAACTGTGGGCCATTGTCGGAGACAATGGAGTCGGGTAGCCCGTGTGTTACAAACAGGCGTGTTAATACGTTGGTGATTGCTTGCGTGGTGGTCGTGGATAGCTGTGCAATGTCAATCCATTTAGAATAGGCGTCCACGACCACTAGGAACATTTTCCCATGCAAGGGGCCGGCCAGGTCGATGTGAATTCTGGACTACGGAGCGCTGGCGCTCTCCCATTTAGTAGGGGTGGCAATAGGAGGAGCAGGACGGGATTCCTGGCAAATGTTGCAGGAACTTACCCATCTGACAACGTCCTCGTCGAGGCCTGGCCACCATACGTAGCTGCGTGCTAATGCCTTCATTCTCACGATGCCAGGGTGTCCCTCGTGCAACGCCTCCAGGACTCGGGTACGCAGTAAGGTCGGGATAACCACTCGAGTGCCCCACAGTAGACAGCCCTGCAAACTGGACAATTCCTGCATGCGGGTCTTGAAAGGTGAGAATTTGTTTTCAACATTGCCACCCGGCCACCCCCTCCTCACCCAGTCGAGCACCTGGGCGAGCGTTTTGTCTGCCTTGGTTTTAGCAGCAATGTCAAGGGCAGTGATGGGGAGGTCCAATTGGGTTACCTCGAAAATAGCGTGGACAGGAGCAGGGTCTTCAGCCGGCGCCGGCAAGGGACAGCGGCTGAGAGCGTCAGCGTGGGACAATGTTTTACCTGGCCGGTGTATGAGTCTGTAGGAGTAGGCTGCTAGGAAGAGGGTCCATCTCATCATCCTAGGAGAAAGGACTTGAGGGATCTGTTTGTCCCCAGCTAGTAGACCCAGGAGGGGCTTGTGGTCTGTGACCAGCTCGAAAAAATGGCCAAGAGAAATTCGTGAAATTTTTTCACTGCTGCAACAGCTGCTAGAGCTTCCTTATCGATCTGGCTGTAATTACGCTCCGTTGCAGAGAGCGTCCTGGAGAAAAAGGCAATGGGAGCCTCGGCGCCATTGGGAAGCCTGTGGCTTAATACTGCCCCAATTCCAAAGGGGGATGCGTCTGCACTAAAGGAAGGTTGGGGTCGAATTGAATAAGTACAGCCTCTGACGTGAGTAGTGATTTCACGGCGTGAAAAGCATGGTCTTCTTTGTGCCCCCAGTGCCAAGGTGACTTTTTATCCAGTAATCTGTGTAGGGGTTCAGCTACTGATGCTTTATGGGGCAAGAAAGACGCGTAAAAGTTTAATAGCCCCAAGAAGGCCTGTAGTTCAGTTTTGGAGGTTGGAGTGGGTGCCTCGTGAATTGCCTTAACCTTGGACTCCAGGGGGTGAATGCCTGAGGCGTCAATTTTATAACCCAGAAAGTCCACCTGTCTAGTGGCAATGGTGCATTTTTCTTTTTTCAATTTGAGGCCATGCTGTCTGAACCTCTCTAACACTGCTCGAACTCTCTGGAAGAGTTGGGGTCTGTCCCTGGCCGAGACTAAGATGTCGTCGAAGTAGGGTACTACTCCAGGGAGGCCCTGTAAAATCCGCTCCATGAGGGATTGAAAGATACCTGGGGCAACACTTACGCCAAATTGGAGACGCTTGCATCGGAAAGCACCCCTGTGAGTGACAATGGTCTGGAGTTCCTCTGTTTGGTTGTCAACAGGGAACTGTTGATACACTTGAGACATGTCCAATTTGGCAAAAATGCTGCCAGGTTCAAAAGTGTGTAATAAATGCTGAATGACGGGCACTGGGTAAGCGCTAACTTGTAGAAACTTATTGATTGTGGTCTTGTAGTCCGAGCAAATTCTCAGGCTATCGTCTTTTTTGAGGGTGTGACAATGGGCGTCTCCCATTTGGCGAAATCTGTTGGCTCAATGGCCCCTTGTTTTAATAGTTTATCCAATTCAGCATCTAGTTTTGGCCGAATAGCGAATGGGACCCTACGCGGTTTTAGCCTGATTGGGACTGCCTGGGGGTCGACTGAGAATGAGATAGGGGTACCGTTATAACACCCCAGCTCATCGCTGAATACATCTAAGTAATCAGCGAATAAGGAGTCAGTGTCTGAGGTTGAGACAGCATGGACTCCTGTTAGCCCTAGGCCGAGATGGGGAAACCAATCGAGCCCCAATAAGGTAGGGAGATTGCCATTAACTACCACTAGAGGTAGGTGACCTTTAAAAGCTCTAAAATTGACAAGGAACTTGCCTCTGCCGATTACAGGAATGGTCTTCCCCTGGTAGTCCTTCAGGCTGAAATGGCACTTCTGGAGCCGGCTAGTGGTCAGGCTGGGCTGGAGCCTCTTGAGGGTGTTCCACGAGATAATTGAGAGCGCTGACCCTGTGTCAACCTCCATGCGGCACGGTTTACCTTCTAAGGAAACGGAGAGAGAGATTTTACTAACAGTGTGGCAAGTGTGCTTGGCACGGTGGTGCGTGCGACAGTTCAATACTTGCCTCTGTGGCCCCGAGTGTGAGAAGGGGGGTGCCTTTGTGTTGAGCTTTGAGGGGCTTGGCAGACTCTCGATATGCCCCTTTATGGCAGTTATTACAGGTGGCTCCTTTGAACTTGCAGGTGGCCCTCAGATGAGATCCACCACAGGCTAGGCACAGGGTGATGTGCTTGGGTGGACCGATGTTTTCTTGTTTGGCTCCTACCTGCGGCCGTCTGTCGTTGGAGAGGCGGTGGACGTCGTTTTCATCACTCAGGATTCTCTGCTACCACCTCCTCGGAGTGGACTGGAATTGACGCGCTCAGCTTGGCACTCGGGCCATGGATTTCGGTGGCTGAGTGCGCTGCCAGTTCTGCTGCTAAGGCCTCCTCGACTGCTTGTGCGAGATTGAGGTCTTTTTCGCGAGGAGGCGCTTTGAAGGTGTAGGTCCTTGACCCCGCAGACTAGTTGATCGAGGAGCATGTCCTCCAGGTAGGTTCCAAACCCACAATGCAATGCTGCTGTTCTGAGGGCGGCCATATACTGATTAATGGTTTCCTTGTCCGCTTGCTTCCTCATACGGAAGGTGAATCTCCTGGCAATCTGTGAGGGCCTGGGAGAATAGTGGTTAGTGAGGATTTCAAGTAGCTCTGACCAAGGAACGTTTTTCAACTCACGTGGGGCCACGAGCTGTGGCAGTATCGAAGACGATGGCTCCACAGTAGATCAGAAATACAATTTTTCCGATGCTCTCCAGCATCAGCCAGCCCAATTGCATCGATATAATGGTTAAAACGGTTCTTGTATGATTCCCACTTCTCCTCATCCGGTTTGAACGCTGGGAAGACTGGATTGGAGTTCATGGTGATGGGGCCGGTAGAACAACCTGTGGACAAAATCTCTCTGGGGCAGCAGAAAAATGTTCTAGTGCCTGTGGCAGGCAAGTGATTTCAGCTCTGGAGAGGCTTTTCGCAATCCCTCTCTCTGGGTTAGCCACGTTTGGCCGTCAGCCGTTGGCGGCGTTTGAATCGCGCCTGTGTGGGCGTCAGTGACTCGACTACAGCACCGTGCTGTGCCTTTTAGGTTTGAAATTCAAATGACAGCCGTTTGAATTTCGCGCCTAAACAATGAGCGGCTGCGGCTCGCAGCGCTACACTTTCCCTGTAGCTGGGCTAACAAGCGGCTACAGGCGCTTCCTAACTTTCCGTTCTGACCGCTCTCTGGCTGCGGATCAGTGTTCGCTTCTATTGCTTGCTGGCCGCTTTCTCTGTCAGCGGACCAGCGTTGCTCTTTTGTTTGCTCTTTTTGCTTGCTGACCGCTCTCTCTGGCTGCGGATCAGCGTTGCCCTTATCGCCGGCCGATCGCTCTCTCTGGCTGCGGATCGGGCGGCTAGTGACTCAGCGGTTGCATGGTGCTTCTGGTAGCCATCCCATCCTCTTCGCCAGTGTTAAGTTTGGGAAAAGAGAGGCTGAACCAGAGCATGAGTGCAACAATACTTTATTATAACAATAAAGGGCTGACCGTGCTTGCCACGCCTGGAACTGGCTCGCAGCGATCAGCAACTGGTTGGACCCCGCAGCCTGCTTTTATAGCTGGCTGCTGGGGAGAACCAACCAATGGGTAAAGGGGAGAAACGCCCCCGCAAAGTGAATGGACCTGAGTGAGAGCTCCTAGAGTCCTCAGGACATAACAACATACAAACATTTTTTTTCAAATTGCCAATGCATCCCCCATAGTGAATGGAAATAAAGATGACAAAATACATATATATTTATATTTTAATTTCAAAATTGAAAAAAAGAAAGGGAATAGCAAGCAAAACATATTGTAAAGAAAACCTGTTTTAAACATAAGAATGCCTATCTTTCTGTTCCCAGGTTTGTAATCTATTTTTTAATGATTATGAGAAATGGATATGCAACAACAATAATAATAACAATAACAATAACAATGATGATGATGATAATGATGATGCAGAAGAAACAGTGGACCACCTGGTATACTGCTACAAGAAGATTGCACAAACTGACTACAAGCAGCGGCATGACAAAGTAGCAACAATGGTGCATTGGGAGATCTGCAAGAAATATCATTTTCCTGTAAGCAAGAAATGGTGGGGCCATAAAATAGAAAAAGTCATGGAAAATGAAGAAGTTAAATTGCTCTGGGATTTCAGAATCCAGACAGGCACTTGCCACATAACACCCTGGACTTAAGAAAGACAAAAAAGTCTGGATAGTGGATGTGGTAGTGCCTGGAGACAGCAGAATAGAAAATAAAGAACTGGAGAAGATAACAAAATACAAAGATCTACAAATAGAAATAGAATGACTATGGCAAAGGCAAGCAAGAGTAGTACCAATAGTAACAGGGTGCAGTCCCAAAACAACTGGAGCACCAATTGAACACTATCATTGACATTGACAAATCTGCCACCAGCCAGTTGCAGAAGGCGGCTTTGCTTGGAACTGCTTCCATCCTGCAATGAAATCTGTAACACCGTCAAACATCCAGATTTTCCTATCCCAAGTTCTTTGGTAAGGACTTGATAGGTAGACAAAAATGCCAAACCCAGTCTCAATATCTGGCTGACTGTGCAATGAGTAATAATAATGATGATGATGATGAATATGTACCATACTTTACACTCACGAAGAGACATTGACAGGTTGTACCTCTCAAGAAGAATAGGGGGCAGAGGACTATTGCAAATCCATCAAACTATAGAAGAAGAGAAACTAAGAGAAACTGACTATGTGAACCAAAGTACAGAAAAACTGCTGCAGAAAAACTGCTGTGAAAACGGAGAACATTATAAAAACAATAGAAACAAAGGCAGAATATAAGGAAAAACAGCTGGATGACAGATTAAATGGATAGAAAACCAAAGCTTTGCATGGACAGCACTTGAAAAACATTGAAGGAAAACATGAGTTGCAAAAGACTGCGCTACTCGAAACAACTGTCCACCTGAGACCAGGTCCCCTGGGCAATCTCGCCGGTCCCCTCAACCCTGGAGGCTGGAATCTGTGGTGAGAAGAACTCTGTCTGTTTCCTTGAGTGGATGACCTTTCCAGACAGCTGGGGATTGCCAGAACCTGAGGGAGCGAAGGACTTGTGGAGGAACCTGAACCGTTGCAGAGTGAGGTGTCGATGATCACCCCGAGATGAAGCAATCTGGTTGTTGGAGATGGCTCTTCTTGAAGATGATGGAAAACCCTCCTCCACTCTCTCTAGAGACCATGTTAAAAGATGACTAGCAGAACTAGATGCAGCCTCCCCAGCCCTGGCTATAACCTCTGGGCAAATCTCTGCTTCCCCTGACTGAGAAGCCTGTTGGATCTGGTTTCTCATCTGCTCCAGTGTCTTAGCAAACTGCTTTTCCAAAGCAGCATGCCTTTTCTGTTCTGATTTGGAGGTCTTCCTGGGAGCCAGGGCCTTGGCCCTGATCTTTGCCGCAGCTGCACTCTTTGCAGAGTGCCTCTTTGTCTTTTTCTTTTCCTCCCTGGGCCTTGGTAACTCTGGGCTTCTTCCAGACCAGGTAGGTCTGATTGGGCCATTCCACTTTCCATCATAAAAAACAGGACAGACACCAGGGGTGTAGAAACTTCGTCCGCAGCAATGCTGCCTGAAACAAAGGCCAGGTGAGCTGTGTTAGCTGTGAGGCTCTAGAATGGACACTTCCACCAAAACAAAATGGTCAACTGCCACTCAAAATGGCCACCCACCTGGGGTTGCCCAGTTTTCTCACTTGCTCCTTAGGCTCTTTCAGGCCCTGAGCAATCTCAAGTGAATGGAAACAGTTGCAAAATGGCACAGGAGCTCTGAAGATCAGCATGTGAAGAGGTCCGGAGCCCGTTAAGAAGCCTCTGCTTGTAGCAGCTGAGAAACTGTATGGGGGGTTCTTCCCTATGATCGCAGTTCCTCTCTCCTTAAAGCACAGCTCCACTAGAGCCCTGGGAGCTTTGCAGAAGCCTTTCTTTTTGTTTTGAGGCTTTTTAAAGAAGGATCACTATTGCTTAAATTTGCTAACACACAATATCAGGGAGAGGGGGAGACTGGTGAACTCTCAGAAGAAGAGCAGGAAGAAATACACAAAGTAAAACCTGATAGAAGATCAGAGCCCCAAGGGACGAGCCAGAGACCCCTATGGTGTGCAGGTTGCAAAGGAAACCACCCCCGGGCGGTTTGCAAATTCAGGGATGCAATCTGCTGCAGATGCGAGAGAAGGGGGCATATTGCTGAAGCATGCAGAGCAAATCTGCCAGCATACCCCAATCAGAGATAAGCAAGATTTCCCTAATCATCTACATGGTCCACAACAAAGGGGATTCCAGAGACCGCTAAATTCAAACTACAGGCGGGAAGAGAATAGAATGGAGAGGGATAGAGACTATGAGCACATAATAGTGGGGCATTCTGATCCCCACAAATCAAAGAAATTCAAGATCACAGTGATAATAGGAGAAAAACCTTGTAATATGAAAATTGACTCTGGATCCCACATATCTATGATGTCCTGGACAACTATAAAGGAAGCAATCCCTGGCATAACTCGACAATAACTAAAACCACAATGTTTAATACTAAAAGACTACCAAGGGAACAGAATTCCCATATTTGGAAGAGGAATTTTTCCAGTAAAATTCAGAAACTTCACCAGTGAATTGCCTTTAACTATCGTGGACAAAGAATTACCAAGCCTCCTCAGAATAGAGTGGTTTAGAGCCATAGGAGTGGAGGTGACCATCCACACCATGCAAGCAGAGGAGTACAATCAAACAAGCAAGGACCTACAGACTGAATTCAAGGATGTTTTCAATGGTAGCCTAGGCAAGTATATGGGGACCCCTATTTCTTTCAACCTTGATCCCAAAGTTCCCCCTGTCAGAATAATTTCGAGGCAAGTCCCAAGGTGGACGAACAATTAGATAAACTAATAGTCCAGGGAGTCCTAGAGCCAGTTGATCATGCTAAGTGGGAGACCCCTATAGTCACCCCAATTAAGCCAGATGGGTCCATTAGAATCTGTGCTGATTATAAAATTTCCATAAATACTGCATTGCAACAGAGAACATACCCAGTGCCAGTTGTACAACATCTGTTGCATTCAATAGGAAAAGGGAAATTTTTTTAACAAATTAGACTTGGGTCAAGCCTATCAGCAGTTACCTGTGGATGAAGAAACAGCGGAAGCTCAGACCACTGTAACACACAGGGGTGCTTTCAAATGCAAAAGACTGCAATTTGGGGTCAGCAGAGCCCCAGGACTATTTCAAAGCTTAATGGAACGCTTACTACAGAGCATTGTGGGGGTGGTACCTTATTTTGATGATGGCAGCAGAGGACAAAGAACAACTTAAACAAAGACTAAGGCTAGTCCTGAGCAGATTTCAAGAAGCTGGCCTTAAAATCAAAAAAGAGAAATATCACATAGCAATACCAAATGTTGAATTTCTGGGATATCTAATTGATGAGACAGGTATACACCCTGTAGAGTTGTAATTGCAGGAATGTTCTTATCTTGGATGGCAAACCTCAGATAAAGAATGTTTACAAGCAAATACAACTCAGGCAAACAAAGTCACTAATCTAAAGGAGGATTAGAGAGAGGAAGTAAACATGTGTTAGACTTTAACTAGAGATAATTAATTGTATTAATTACTATGCTAAACAGTAACAAAAGTTTAAGCAATAACCAAAGTTAACCAATGTTGGAGGATTACTGAAAATGTGTATAAATGCAAGACTAGACTCCAATAAAGTCATCATGATTCAGTTGATCATGATCAAACACCTCGATTGCCTTGTCATTACAACAAGACCCCACAGATAGTAAAATAAAAGCAATTAAGGAAGCTCCCACTCCAACAAACAAAACAGAATTACAAGCTTTCCTGGGACTTTTAAACTTTTATAGTATTTTTCTGCCACAGAAAGCGACAGTTACTGAACCACTTCACAGACTTGATAAAAAAGCAGAATGGACTTGGGACAGAGAGAAGCAACTGCTTTTGAAACCATAAAAGGACTCCCAATTTCTAACTAAAACATTCAATGGTCAATGTTAAAATGCACCCTATATGTTACCTATATTTTTCTAAGCACTGATGTAATGTTCCTGAACCTGTGTGGCATACACAGGCAAAACAGTAGTGGCAATGGGACAGCATTTTAACTATGCATTTCGGGGGTGCAGAGCAGAGCAATACATGGCTGGTCAAAATACTTGCAGAGCTCAAGGAAGTTGTATTCCCCAAACTCTGTTCTTGCTTGCTTGCTCCCTGCTCTGCTTCACAGCATTAGTGGGACAGCTGGGTGGCAGGCAGGTGCACATGAAGTGCCTGCATAAGATGCACCTCTTTAAGGAATCATCCAATACTTACTTTTCAGTCTAATTTTTTGGTTCATTGGCTGCATGAAGACATTAGTGGTTTTGGAACAAAATATACCCGTGGAATATACTCAATGGAATATACTCCTTGGAATATA
The DNA here is from genome assembly GCF_049901715.1 of Pseudonaja textilis. Lineage (NCBI taxonomy): Eukaryota > Metazoa > Chordata > Lepidosauria > Squamata > Elapidae > Pseudonaja > Pseudonaja textilis. The sequence goes on from NC_141990.1 coordinate 171,803,940, forward strand.
CTCAAAATATACTCTTGGAGTTTAGTTTCTTTGAACCAAGTGTTTTATTTCCCTGTAAGTAAATGTCCAGCTTGGGGTTCTGGAAAGGGGTGGGATTATGTGGTCAAAGGTATGAAAAAGTCCAGCTTCAATTTCCACTGAGTCCTCAGTAAACTTTCCCACTTTCTTTATGTGTTTTCTGTCTGTATGGAGGGTCCTGTTTGCTGGAGAAGGGAGGTTTTGCTTTATTTGTGAAGTCTACTTTTAAATATATCTGAGAGACTTATGTTCTTTTTAAACTTAGTGTATTGGACGACTGGCATAAAAAAGCATGAAAAATAAGTACTCATCATACATCAACATCCTCCTTAGAAAACAATTGTAAGGATGAATTTAAACACATAATTTAAATCTGTTTTCATTAATAGGGAAACAGATATAAAAAGTAGGCAGGAATAAGACTCTGGACCCATTAAAGTAAAACCAGTTTTCATTTAAAGGCAAGTCATTGACCAATAGTCAATATGTATGTGTAAGGGTAAGTTACAACTCTGTCAGGATGCTTGTCTTACAGGATACTCTATCTTCTGCCAGATACAGACCTTTTGACCTTCTGGAAGGCATGAAAATCTAGGCCTCTTATTCAAACTTGGATGGTTCAGTCAGGGCACTCAACTTTTAGTTGTTTGTAAATTTCATTTCTGTTTTCATCTTGTTTGCCACACAAGGTTCCTCTCATAGATTGTTGACTGACTGATGGTGTCATCCTAGAAGTGGGTGCCATTTTGAGAGAAGACACAATTTTTGGATTGCGAAAATTGTGGCTGCTTCCAAAATGGCACCCACTTCCAGGATGGCACCATGCAATTTCTTTATAGGAAGACTGCATAGCAGATCAACTGATTCCACTTGGGAAAAGCAATCTTTGAAAAAGTTAAGTAAATGACGCAAGTTGGAGGAGAGGAGGCCCAAGGGTGTGTGTGGTATACTGTTCTCACTCAGGTCTGCTTTTCCAGTGGGAACATTGTTGCGTTCTGATTGGTTAAAGGGTTCTGACAGCCAAGTATAAAAGGGCTGTCAGAAGGGTTGATCAGCTGCTGTTGTTGTGAGCCAAGCAGCCTTGGTTAGCAAGCTCTGTTAGCACAATAAATGGTCAATGTTTATTTCCAAACCTCATTTCAGTCTGTGCCCATCGCTGTTCTTAGTACTGAACAGTGTGGGAACCAGCAGTGCAGGGAGCAGGCCAAGGCCAGGAGTACACAACCAGATGAGCATTAGACCTAAGGACCCAGAGAGATGGGATGGGGAGGGGAGGGTAGACAGGTAGGTTGGGGCAGTTGTCATCAGTCATAAGGGCAGGTGCATTGTCAAGCACCCCAAAATTAACAAAGTGACCACCATAATTTAAAAATATGCCATATTTTTCAGAGTATAAGACGCACTGGACTATAAGACACATCTTGGTATAGAGGAGAAAAATAAGAAAAAATTTTTTTGCCTGTGTGTCCCATTTTTGCCCTCCCTGGCATCCAGAGGGACTCTGCAGCCCCCAAACTTGCTTGTTTTTGACCTTCAGAGGCCTCTGTGTATCCCATTTTTGCCCTGCCCGGCACATTTTTGGCCTGCAGGGTGACTCTGGATGTCGGGGAGGGCAAAAACAGTATGCACAGAGGCTTTGAGAGGGCAAAAATGGACCTGTATCCGCTGTATAAGACGCACAGACATTTCCATCCACTTTTTTAGGGGGGAAAGTGTGTCTTATACTCCCCAAAATCCGGTACTTTTATACTACACAGAAACATTTACTGTTCAAACTCATAGTTCTTTCTTGACTTTAATATTTCTTTTTTTCCATATATACAGTACTTAACATACTTATTACTTGCTTGGGTGTCACTAAACACTATGCCCTAGTGTTTAATTTGTATTGTCATTTCAAATTTGAAAATAATTGCATCAGAAACTGGAATAGATTATATATGCATTCACATACTCCAACACACACACACAAACACACATACACACACGTGCATAAACAAATAATGAAAAGCATACAAATAAAACAATATTTTCCATTTTGATACAATATTTTGCTCTAGCAAAGAAATAATCAACCTTGCACTGGTTCATTTTTTTCACCTTGTATTGTTTGTGATTGTCATTTATAATTTCGAAGTTTCCAGTTTTTCAATTCTTAATAATGAAAAGTTTTGTCTACCAATACAATCTTTTGTTAATAACCCACTTGTAAATGGTTTGGAACACTGCCATGCCAGTATATTTATTAAGCCTGCCAAAGAGCATTTGCAATGAAAAACATCATTACAAAGAATCACAGGTGATCTTTCTTTATGGCATTGTTACAGCATAATTAAATTTTATCTGGTTATTTAATCACTGAAAGAAATGATATGTTGGCAAATATGCAGGAAAGAAAAAGTTGAATGTGGTTTATCAAATCGATTAAGACAATGAGACTGGAACCACATTATGTGTGTCAGATCCATGTATCTGTCATTTCTTCGGTGGAAGAAGAAAAGGGGCGGGGGGAGGCTGATAAAGAAATCCTTTCTTGATGTAACCTGAATATATTTAATCTTATATCGAATCTGTATAACCTACACATGATACAACGGAGGGAGAAAACCCAGATGGCCAGAACCTATCACCTATGAGAGGCACAGCCAGGAGATGAGAAGACCATAAAAATTCCACAGTGAGATATGCCCTGGGAAACTGTGAAAAAGATCCTTCCTTACAAAAGGGGCGAGGGGGAATTAACATACTGGCTTTTGTTTCACTAAATACCCATCGAGATAAGGGGAGAGGTTCTAAATTTCCTTTTCTATCCCTGTATGCCTGAGAGATTTTAGACTTTGAACTGCTTTGAACTGCTTTGAACTCCTACATGAATTGTCTCATCTCAAGAAAGGATTCCTTTTGATATGTTTGGTTTTCAGAAGTTCATTCTTGTCAATTGAATGGGAAAAAGTTCTGTAGCCTGACATAAAGCAGTGTCTGCAATAGAGGTCATCCCGGAGAGGAAATTAAAACAAAAACAAAAACCTTCACTCTCCCAAGGGGACCCTGCAAGAAAGGAAAATGTCTGAGTACAGCAAGGACCAAGGGGAAGCCAAATATTGGGGAGAAATGTCGACAGTTACCCAGCTAGATACTGACTCGGTGCACCCCATCGAAGATAGCGAAGCTGCCTACGAAACCTCCACAAAGCCCCGGTGGTCTATAGGCATAGGAAAGAAAGACAGCTGGGATGGAAGAACCAGGGGAGTAACCCCCACCCAGGGCAATCGTAAACCCGGATGGAAATTGGAGCTAGAGGCCCTATCAGATCAGGAAGGATGGGGTGAGGAGCCACTGGCTGACTACTGATTGAGACGGTACATAAATCGCCTCGTGACGGAAGCCCTAGAGAACCTTGAGGTGAGGGATGCACCAGGATGCCAATGCAGGAGAGCGAGGGAACCAGAAAATGAGAGAACCTGAGCTGCCAGCCCAGATTCAGCTGAGAATGATTGGGCAGTGGGACAAGCTTAAGAACCAGCAGCCATACCAGGTACCTGACCCCTAAATGCCCCAGAACAGGGGACTAACCCTGGCCAACCTGGAGACATACAACTGCAGAGGAAGGTCCCACCCCTGGGAGTAAAATTCGAGGGGGACCCCCAGAAACTGGGATTTTTCCTGGTGCAAATGCTCACCTACATGCAAGAATATGGGCAGAATTTCCAAACCCAGGGATCCCAAGTATGAGTCGTCACCCTGGCCCTTGAAGGGGCAGCAGCCAGATGGATGGTGATGTTCTACAACATCAATGCCCCAGAATTAAGGAACCTCGACCGCTTCATGACGGCCCTACACCACCGCTTCAAAGACCCTCTCGCTGATGGAAAAGCCTGAGACCGAATCAGAGTCGTAAAGCAAGGCCGTCACCCGGTAGCTGAATACACTGAGGAATTTCATGACCTGGCTGGTCGAGTCGACTGGCCCGAGGATATCCTAGTCTGTTGGTTCAAAGATGGACTAAATGATGACCTATACGCTGCCTGCCTGGCCCGTGAGGCCCCAAACCTCCTGCATGAATGGTACATGACGACAGAAGAGGCGGAGATAGACATGACTCGTAACTGGTACTGCAGTAGCAAGTTTTGGAAAAGATCCCCATTCCTGGGGAAATGGGAAATTTTCAAATCCCAAACCACCATGACTCCAAGAACATCTGGTTGCTTTAAGTGTGGAAACGAGGGACACCACGCAGCAGAATGCCATTTGAAAACCCCTGCCAGAAAGCTAGACCACCCAGCAGGGGGGAAACCTGGAACATCTAGCTCTCAAGGAAAGGTTACTGGCCTGAGAGGCTGAGTAGCTGTGGGATTCTGGTCCCCCCCAACCCAGAGGAAGAACCCCCAATGCTCCGAGGGGACCTGAGCAAGTCCAAAAGCAATCTGGAAGACCACCTGCTGGTAAGCAACCCAAGTGAACCAATTACCCTGCCCCTGAGACTGTTTATTCCCAGCCGAGGGAAGGGGGAAGGAAGCTGCAGCGTTGCTGGATTCGGGATGCACCCGATGCCTAATAAATCACTCCCTCGCAGAGAAATTGCAGATCCAACTGAAAGAAATGGAAAATCCCATCGCTTTCTGCCAATTAGATGGAACTATAGTGGGGTGGGGGGAGCCAACTAGGTTTACCACAGAACCCTTGAAAATAAGACTAGGGAACCATAGGGAGATGCTCACATTCACTGTAGCCCCAGGAATGGAAGAGCTGCTGGTCCTAGGTCTCACATGGCTGTGGAAATGGAATCCAAAAATAAATTGGAGGAAAGGAACCGTGCAATTCCAGAGAGATGTAGTATTTGCAAAAAGCTCAGAGGAAAGGATAAAGAAAGGAACAGAGAACAGAGTCAGCCATGTCCGGACAGTCGGTTGAAACCATTAACATCCCAAATGAGTACCAGGATCTGGCCCAAGTATTTAGTGAGGAAGCTTGTGATGAACTCCCACCCCATCGTGCCACAGACTGCACTATCAAAATCCTACCAGGGGCTAAACTCCCAAAACCACAAATGTACTGCATGTCTCCCAGAAAACTCAAAGAACTCAGAGCATTTATTGACAAAAATTTAAAAAGAGGTTTCATCGAACCCACCTGACCAAAAATAGCTGCCCTGGCGCTATTCCATGAAAAGAAAGATGGCTCTATACGCTTGTGTGTTAATTACAAAAAATGAAGCACGATTTGCATAGAGAATATGTATCCACTCCCCCTCATGAAGGACATGTTAGCCCACCTCTTGAAAGGAAAAAAAAAATCAAAGTTAGATCTATGAGAGGAATATTACCACATCAGAATAAAGGAAGGGGGTGAGTGGAACACACCATTGGGATGCTACCAATTTAAAGTGCTCCCCTTTGGATTGCAAGGAGCGCCTGCCATGTTTATGTAATTGCTCAGTGAAACCCTTCATGAATTTTTATATAAAGGGGTTCTAGTGTATCTTGATGATATTTTAATCTACATGGAAATGATGGAAGAACACATCAAGCTCCTCCGTGCAGTCCTCACAAAACTCTTAGATGCTAAACTATATGCAAAACTCTCTAAATGCAAATTCCATCAAGAAAAAATTGACTACTTGGGGTACAGAATATCCCACGAGGGAATAGAGATGGACCCACAGAAAGTAAAAGCTGTAATGGACTGGGACCCACTGCACACCCACAAACAACTGCAAAGCTTCCTAGGGTTTGCAAATTTTTATTGCCAATTCATTCCAGCTTTTGCAAACACCGCCCTCCCTATCACAAACTTGCTAAAATGAAGGGGGGGGGGGAACCCAAACCAAGGCAATCCCTTATCTGGACAATGGAATGCCAAGCGGCATTCGAAAAACTCAAATGTCTATTCTCAGCAGAACCGGTCCTTAAACACCCAGATCCTGAACAACCTTTTGTCATCCAAGCAGGCGCCAGTGATGTTGCAGTTGGAGCAGTCCTCCTCCAAAAGGATGGAAGTGGACAATTACAACCATGCACTTATACATCCAAGAAACCGATGGAAATCGAGCAAAGATGGGCCATATGGGAGAAAGAGGCATATGCTGTACAGTGGCAATGCTCACATGGAGATATTTCCTGGAAGGCAACCAAATCCCCTTTGAAGTATGGACCAATCAGAAAAATCTGGAAGCCCTGAAAAATCCACGGAAACTCTCCAAAAAACAAGCAAGGTGGGCTCAATACTTAAACAATTTAATTTCATTCTCAAATATTTTCCTGGGAGAAAGAACTTCTTAACAGATGCACTGTCCAGAAAACCCCAATACAACAGCAAAATGATTGAGGTTATAAAACCAATGATCCAACCAACCCAACTAGCAGCCAAAGTAATCACCCGGGCACCAGAGGAAAAAAAACATCCCTGATTGAAGACACAACGACGTCAATATTTAAGGAGGCACTACTTAAGGATGACTGGCTCCAGGCTAACAAAAGCATTTGTTTACTCAAAGATGGACTGGCTTGGGTAGAAAACAAACTTTACGTCCCTGCAAGCCAGAGAATGGACCTCATGAAACGCTGCCATGACTCCAAAATAGCAGGACACTTTGGGTTTGTAAAAACCCTGCACCTCATCAAAAGACAATTTTGGTGGCTGTCCCTCAAAAAGGACATTGAAAACTATGTTGCAAGCTGCCCTACCTGTGCTGCTGCAAAGAGAATGTTCCGGACTAGCAGGCTCATAGCCTGCAAATCTGATTGGCCCGCTGATAACCAATCGTGATTGGTCGCCATAGACTGATGCGATTGGCCAGTAAATAGGCTGCCGTGATTGGCCCTGCCAAGAGCGGCAAACTCAAATCGCCTTCATTGGCTGCCTAGCCGCAGCCAGCCCTATATAAGGGGCTGCTGTGGCTGGGGTTAGTTACTCAGATCTGAAGTCACAAATAAAGAGCTGTTGTTGCTATCTGAGTCTTGCCTCCGTTCTTGAACCGTCCTCCCAGATCTAACACTGGCGACGAGGATGGGATGCGGAGGCAACGAAAGCTATTGAATTGAGCTAGCCGAAGGAGCACGTGGCTGACAGAGCGCAACGATGGCGACATGGCCAGCAGCGCTATACCACCCGCCCCATTCGATCCAGCTAGCGAAGACTGGGACTCGTACATGGACAGATTTCAAATGTTCCTGGAGTCCAACAACCTCAAAGATGACACGCCCAGCAAGAAACGAGCCGTTTTTCTAACCCATTGTGGACCAGCCATTTTTAAGATGGCTAAAGCCTTAGCCAAGCCAGCTGAAGTTAAAACCATGGATTGGGACACCCTTGCTCCCATCCTGCGCAACCATTACTCCTCAGCCGTGCCAACTCTCATTCGCAGACATGAGTTCTACCAGAGGGACCAACGTGAAGGTGAGAGCGTTGGGGATTTTGTGGCAGACCTGAGGAACCTGGGCGGTTTGTGTGGCTTCGCCAACCTCGAAGAAGCCATGAGAGATTGCATCGTCCTTGGCCTCAGAGACCCAACCGTCCAGAGCAAGATCATGGCCAAGGGAGACATCTCGCTTGCAGATGCCATAGCAGACGCCACAGCAGCTGAAGCCACTCGCAAATCAGCAGCACGAATGCGTCGAACCAGCGGGACCAACCGCCAACCCACCAACGATGCTGGGAAACCTTCAGACAAGTACACATCGACCACCCATCACGAAGATGTCGAGTCATCCTCAGACAGCGAGGAAGAAGAAGTCCACAGGCTCCGGTCAGAACGTGAGCAACGGGACCAGCGGGGTCGCAAATCCAACTACCAATGCGCCAGATGCGGGGAAACCATCCCGATCCGAATGCAGATTCTTAGACGCCATATGCCGTTTTGCAGAAACGGGGACACATCGCGAAGGTATGCAGAAACAAGAGAAATTCCAGCCCCAGACGGAGAGGGAGCAGCCCAAAGAGAAATGATGGCAATGCCACCATGCAGAGGGACCGCCCTAGCAACCAGTGGAACCGGTATAGCAGACCCGAAGGTTTAACGACACCCCCAGACGTGAGGAGGCTCATCAAACCATCACCATCGGCCACGCTTCATCACTTGATGCTAAAAAGATCTGAGTAGAGGTCACCATTGAAAACAAACCGTGCAACATGGAAGTTGACTCTGGGTCATCACTATCCATGGTATCCTGGAGAACACTCAAGCAGCTAATCCCCAACATCCGACGCCAAGACCTCAGCAGTCAGAGACTCATACTGAAAGACTATCAAGGCAACCGGATTCCAGTTGCAGGTACCCGCCATGTGCAGGTCTCGTTCAAGGGACATAAGGCAATTCTACTACTCACCATCGTAGACAGAGACCGGCCAAGTCTATTGGGTCTTCAGTGGTTCGCGCCATTAGGAATCGGAATGGCTGGCATCCATCATACTGAAGACAATGACTGGGAGGCGGCTCTCATCCACGACTTCCAAGAAGTGTTCAACAAAAGCCTAGGCAAGTACAAGGGGTCCCCTATTTCATTTAATCTTTGCCCTGACATTGCACCCATTCGCCTAAAGCCACGCCGAGTTCCTTTTGCTCTCAAATCCAAAATTGATGAGCAACTGGACAAATTAATTGCGCAAGGCGTGTTAGAACCTATTGACCACGCCCGATGGGAGACACCAATTGTCACCCCCATAAAGCCTGACGGGTCCATAAGAATCTGTGGTGACTACAAGGCCACCCTCAATCACGCGCTACAGCAGAGCGCCTACCCAGTACCAGTTGTTCAACATCTCCTGCATTCACTTGGGGGTGGCAAAATATTCGCAAAATTAGATCTGGCCCAAGCGTATCAACAGCTACCAGTTGATCCCGAGACTGCAGAAGCCCAAACTATAGTCACACATCGTGGTGCATTCAAATGCAACAGGCTCCAGTTTGGTGTAAGTGTAGCCCCAGGCATCTTTCAAAGCCTGATGGAGAGACTATTACAAGGGATAAAAGGGGTTGTGCCCTATTTTGATGACGTATTAATAGCAGAACCCACAAAAAGTCAATTAGAGAAACACCTCAGAACAGTCCTACAGAGGTTCAAGGATGCTGGCCTCAAAGTTAAGAAAGAAAAATGCCAGCTTTGCACAGAAAGGGTGGAGTTTCTTGGCTACCTCCTTGACAAGCAAGGAATCCACCCCACAGAAAAAAAAATGGCAGCTATCAAAAACGCCCCAAGACCCCAAAACAAAACCGACCTCCAAGCCTTCCTGGGACTTATTAACTTTTACAACATCTTCCTACCCCAGAAGGCGACTGTTGCTGAGCCCCTTCATAGATTACTCGATAAAAGGGCATCCTGGATTTGGGGACGTCGGGAGGAACACGCCTTCCAGCAAGTAAAAGACCTCCTTAGCTCAAAGGCAGTACTAATTCAGTATAACGAGACACTACCTTTGACTGTCACGTGTGATGCCTCACCATTCGGGGTGGGGGCCATCCTGAGCCACATCCTACCAAATGGCTCAGAAGCACCAATTGCATTTTTTTTCACGAACTCTATCAAAAACAGAAAGAAACTATAGCCATTTAGATAAGGAAGCCCTTGCTATTGTCTCTGCAATTAAAAGATTTCATGAATATGTTAATGGGAGACCATTTTCTATTATAACGGATCATAAGCCACTACTTGGGATCCTGGTGGGCGACAAACCTACTCCACACATTCTCTCCCCCAGAATGACGCGATGGCCAGAATTTCTCGCTGCCTACGACTATCAATTAAAGTATCGCCCGGGGAAATCTATTCCCCACGCAGATGCCTTGAGCCGCTCGCCGCTACCCGAGCCACAGGAAGACCCAGCTCCCACACCTCCGGGTACTGCAAATAGAGACAATGCCATCGCCTCCACTAACGTCCCAAGACATCACCTTTGAAACCAAAAGAGACTCTTGTTTGGCACGAGTTCTTGGCTGGGTGGAGAGGGGATGACCAGATTACGACACTAAGGAAATGTTTAAGCCATTCAAAAACAGACAAACTGAACTTTTTTCACAAAAGGGGTGCGTTTTGTGGGGAGACCGAGTTGTTATACCAACTAAGTTACAAGAAAGGGTCTTGCAAATGCTACACGATGGACACCCGGGCATCGTGCGTATGAAAGCGCTGGCAAGAAGTTACACCTGGTGGCCAGGTATGGACAAACAAATCGAAACCTGGGTCGCCCTTGTAACAAATGCCAGGAAAACCACTCAGCTCCACCTAAAGCCCCACCAGCAGAATGGGAAACACCCAGGGGTCCTTGGTCTCGCATTCATATTGACTTTGCGGGACCTACGAGAGGCCACACCTTCTTAATAACTGTAGATGCCTACTCAAACTGGCTTGAGGTCAATAAAATGAAAGCAACCACTACTGAGGCGGTCATTAAAAACTGAACAGACTCTTCACCACACACGGATTACTAGATGTCCTGGTCTCTGACAATGGGCCCCAATTTACTGCCTTAGCCTTTGAACAGTATTTAGCGGAATGGGGCATCCGACACGCACTCACATCGCTGACTCATCCTGCGGTGAATGGCCGGGCTGAACGAATGGTTCAGTTTACAAAGAAAACCCTGCAGAAAATGGATCAAGGCAACATCCACGACAAAGCACTAGAATGCTGCTCCTGCAACACATCACACCAAACAGCACGACCAACAAGAACCCAGCTGAACTCCTAATGGCCAGGAAACTCAGATCGCCTCTAGATCGTTTGCACCCTGCCTACACCCCGGAAAAGCCCCTGGGTTCCAGCAGCAAGCACCGTGTTTTCAAGGTAGGAGACCTTGTTTTCGCAAAAAAAATTTCTGGGGATCCCCTTTGGATTCCTGCCCAAGTAACTCAAGTTACGGGTCCCCGCTCCTACCGTCTACTCACCACTGATGGCAGACCATGGAAACGCCATATTGACCAACTGCGCTCCAGACTAACCACAACTTCCAACCCTGACCCTAATTTTGACACCAGGGGAGGAGGGGAAACCGTGAACTCAGAATTAGAACCAACACCTGTTTATTCCGAGCTAACACCGAGATCACCGCACCATGGTTGGCAACACTCACCAGCTGCAGCTGAGACTGGACAGTCAAACGCTTCGCCAAGAAGCAGCAACCAGGCAGGTTCAGCAAGCCCCGGGAGCCATGGCAGTAACAGCGAGGCTGAGGACTCTATCACCCCGGGGGCACCAGAGGAGAGCCCTAACCATGGCACCGGTTCACCGTTCCTGTTTGATCCAGCAAGCAGTCCATCTGAACCCGGGTTTGAACAGGGTCAAGCGGAATTGCGTAAGTCGGGCAGACAGGTGCGAAGACCTGCCTACCTGCGAGACTATATTACTCCACCCCTTAAACGGAACCGAGAGGGGAGGGGTGTTCCGGACTAGCAGGCTCGTAGCCTGCAAATCTGATTGGCCCGCTGATAACCAATCGTGATTGGTCGCCATAGACTGATGCGATTGGCCAGTAAACGGGCTGCCGCGATTGGCCCTGCCAAGAGCGGCAAACTCAAATCGCCTTCATTGGCTGCCTAGCCACAGCCAGCCCTATATAAGGGGCTGCTGTGGCTGGGGTTAGTTGCTCAGATCTGAAGTCACAAATAAAGAGCTGTTGTTGCTATCTGAGTCTTGCCTCCATTCTTGAACCGTCCTCCCAGATCTAACAGAGAAGATAAGGAAAATATCCTGGACTTTTACAAACTGTAGCAGACCCTTCTGCATCCTGGAAGGGGTGTTGGTACTTACCTGATACTCCCTTTCTATTTGAGCTGCGAGGAGCATCCAGTGATGGGACGTGCTTCAGTCTCTGCTTGCTTAGGCTGAGCTTGAATTGAGGAACGCTCCTCCTCCTCCACGTGACTCTTCCAGGGCGTTCCCCAGTTTTGCGAAGGCGAGAGGAAAAAAAGGTTGCTCCTATCCCTATCACCTAAACAAATATTCGTCCTTGGCCAAGGGAGAGAGGCCCCACCAGACAGAATTTAGGGTGGGGCTGGATGCTCCTCGCAGCTCAAATAGAAAGGGCGTATCAGGTAAGTACCAACGCCCCTTCTCCTATGAGCTGCTCAGAGCATCCAGTGATGGGACATACCAAAGCTTGTCCTGTCCTAAGAGAGGGACTCTGTCTGGTCCTGAGTCTCCCTAGGGTCCCTAAGAACACGCTGCAGGACTCGCCTACCAAATGAAGCCCCTGCAGAGGTAAACACGTCAATTTTATAGTGCCGAATAAAGGGGGAAGGTGAGGCCCAAGTCGCAGCCCGGCATATTTTGATTATTGGTGCCTGGGTGGCCCAGGCCACAGAGGTGGCTGCGCTCCTGGTTGAATGGGCTGTTATGCCATTAGGAACCTGAAGGTCCTGGGACTGATAAGATTTAGCTATGGCCGTCCTAATCCATCATCCTATGGTAGTAGATGACACCCTGTGTCCCTGTGTTTTGGGTTGGAAAGAAATAGGGCCTCCAACTTCCTGAAGGGCTTTGTGCGTTTGATGTAAATTCGCAGAGCACGTCTTATATCGAGTTTGTGCCATTGTTGTTCCCTTTCCAGTGACGGATTGGGACAAAAATTTGGGAGGATGAGCTACTGAGCTCTGTGGAAAGCCGAATTAACCTTTGGCAGAAAGGTGGGGTTGGGTCGGAGGATCACCCTATCTGCGTGAAAGACACAGAGGTCTTGCCTGACAGACAAGGCTGCTATTTCTGAGATACGTCGGGCTAATGTAATGGCCACCAGGAAAACTACTTTATATGTTAAAAATTGGAGACCCGTTTCCCTCAAGGGCTCGAAAGGTTCTTTGGTGAGAGAGAGAAGGACCTTGTTAAGGTCCTAGGTGGGGTAACGGTGCACCGGGGGGAGATGCAAGTTGGTAGCCCCTCTTAAAAAAGCCCATATGCGTGTGTGATGAGAGGGAACTGAGACCCTCACAAGAAAGGACTGATGTCAGGGCAGCTACCTGACGCTTCAGTGTGTTAGGAGACAGCCCCTTGTCAAGTCCTTCCTGAAGAAATTCTAAAATTTGAGCTATGGAGGGAGAAACTGGGTTAATTTTAAGTTTGTTGCGCCAACGACAGAAAATGGCCCATGTGGCATTATAAATTCAAGTGGTTGATGGTCGTCTGGCAGCTAGGATGGTGTCAATGACCTTATTAGAGAGCTGTCTTTTCCTCAAGGTGCTCCGCTCAACCTCCAGATGGTCAGTTGGAGCCATTGCGGGTCCAGATGTAGGAGGGCCCCCTGGGACAAGGAAATCCTGTCTGGAGGGATCCTCCAGGGAGGGGCCACCGAAAAAGTGCAGAGATCTGCAAACCACGGCCGTCTGGGCCAGTAAGGGGCCACCAGGAGCAGCTCTGCCCTTTCGTGGAGCAGCTTCTGGATAACCCTGGGTACCAGAGCTAGAGGAGGGAATGCATAGAGGACCCCCGGGGGCCATGGGCAGTGGACCACATTGTGATTCTCCACCCCTTGGGACAGGTATCTTGACAGGAATCTCGGGAGCTGGGTATTGAGGGGGGAGGCAAACAAGTCTATCACCGGTTTTCTGAATATCCTTGTTGCCTCTCTGAACAGGGATGGGTGGAGACACCACTCTGATTGATCTATGGTGGCCCTGCTTAACAAGTCTGCCTGGATATTTGATAGCCCTGATATGTGCTCTGCCTTGATGAACAGAAGGTTGGTCTCTGCCCAGCGACAGAGGCACTCGACTTCCTTCATCAATCGGATTGAATGTGTGCCGCCTTGTTTGTTGATGTGTGCCTTGGCTGTGACGTTGTCTGTCAAAATGAGGACGTGTTGCCTGCGTACCTGGGGAAGGAAGCTGCGCAGGGCCAGGAGGATGGCGTGAAGCTCCAGCCAATTTATACTGCACGATTGTTCTATTGCAGTCCATCTCCCCTGGGATGAGAGAGACTGGCAGTGGGCTCCCCATCTGAATAGGGTGGCATCTGTGGTGATAGTCAGCCTTTGAGGTTCCTTGAAGAAACAGCACTTGTTGATGAGTGGTCTTGCCCACCAGAGAAGGGATGTGAGGACCTTGGGAGGAACCCTGACCGGGAGCTTGGAATTGCTTCTGCCAGATCTCTGGTACGGGAGCAGGAACCATTGTAGGGATCTGGTATGAAGACAAGCCCAGGGAACAATAGAAATGCAGGAGATCATTTTCCCCAATAATTTAGACAATTCCAGTAAGGGCACCCTCTTGCAGTGTCTAATTACCTTAACCAATTTCTGAATACTAAGGAGTCTTTCTGAGGACAGGTAGACCTTACCTTCCACTGTGTTGATAAGAGCCCCAGATGGGTTATCCGGGTAGAAGGAGATAATTGGCTTTTCTTCCAATTTATGAGGAACCTGTGTTCCTGAAGGGAATCTAAGGTGGCCTGGGTGTCCCTCACTGCCTGATCGATAGATGGTGACTGAATCAAAATATCATCTAAATAGCATTGGAGACGGATGGGGGTGTTTCTGATATGAGCCACCAGAGCTGCCAGGACCTTGGTAAAAGTCCTAGCCAGTCCGAAGGGAAGGGCCACGTACTCGAAGTGTTGGTTATTGTAACAGAATCTTAGGAATTTGGAATGGGAAGGTCAAATGGCAATGTGTAGGTAAGCTTCTGTTAAGTCTATGGATGTGAGGAAATGTGTGAAGGGTGTGCATTTTGAAATTGCGGTAAGTTAAGAAGCGGTTAAGTTGCTTCAGATCTAAGATGGCCCGCCATCCCCCCGAGTGCTTTGGGACAACGAAAAGGTGGGAATAAAAGCCCCGACCTCATTGGTTAGGTTGAACAGGTTGGATAGCACTTATATTAAGGAGGTGCTGGATGGCGGAAGCCATCAGATTGCGTTTGATTGGGTCTTTGGAGAGGGGGGATGACATAAAGAAGTTTGGGGGAGTGGAATGGAACTCGAGGGCAAGGCCAAATCTAACGGTGTCCCTGACCCAAGAGTCAGAGGTGGAAGAGTCCCATATACTGGCAAACGACTTTAGGTGCCCGCCAATGGGGATAGAGTCCTTATGTCTATCTGGGACGGTGGTAAGGCCTGCTTCCGGACCCCCGAAAGGGCCTTTTATATTGGCTGCCCCTCCTATTCCTTTCTCCAGAGTCAGGTCTGTCCTGGAATTGGCCCGGTCTAAAAGAGGGAGGCCTCTGATATCTGGGAGAGAAGGGGGCCTGATAGGAGGGCCAAAAGGAGCTCCTCCAAAAAGGCTGCAACTGTCTGGAATCTGACCTTCGGGTGAGGGAAGGGAGAAATTTCTTTTTGTTCCTGGTCTCCGTAAGTAGAGGGTCCAGGGATGGGCCAAATAGTTTGTCCCCCACTATGGGAGAGGAGGCCAGCTTGGCTTTGTTTTTAAAGTCCGCCTGCCAGTGTCTGAGCCATAACAGGTGGCGGGCCTGGATGTGCGATGTAATTGCCCTGGCAGAAAAATTGACAGTGTGATAGGTGGCGTCCGCTGAAAACTCAGCTGTGGCGGTGATCTTAGCGATGTCCTAGTGAGCTCTGGTGTTAGAAGCCAGGACATACTGTTTGATCTGACGCAACCATCGAATGGAAGACCTAGTAAAGAAAGATGCGGCCATAGCCGATCTTATGGCCCATGCGTCTGACTGATGGGCCCTGCGCAGGGCCAGCTCAGCCTGCTTTTCCTCCAGTTTTAGGGCCTCTAACGCCTCAGTAGGAGTCGAGGAGGATGCCAGGCCCACAATGGGCTCGTCGACCTCAGGGGTGTTCAACAAATTAGAGAAATCCGGATCCAGGTTGAAGAATTTTTTTGTCATGGCTAGAGGGGGCTGTGGGGACCCCTGCAGATGCTAGTTGTTTTTGGACCAGATCTGCAAGGATGGGGGGGCTGGAATAGTCTCGGCCTCTACCACTGGTTGGTTAAAAATGAGGCCTTCGGATCCTTCCCCAGAAGGGGTAGAGAGGACTGAGGGGGATTGCTTACTCAGACCTAAATATTTTTGGCCTTATACAATAAGGATTTGAATAGTTGCGGCTTAAAGAGGCCCGCGAAGGCAGGCTGGTCAGGGGTGAGCCCCTCGTCCTCGGACATCTCATCCTCTAGAGGGTCCATGTCTGAGAGGGGCTTGTTATAGTGTATGGACCCCAGATCGAAGTCATCTGGATCCATGGGTTGATCACCTTCCTCCTCCCCCTCTTCCATCTCTTCCTCCCGCCCTTGGAGGGGGCATTCCCTATGCAAGGGCACCTGAGCCAGACGCTGTTCAGACCTAGGTAGAGACCTCACAGAGTGAGATTCTTGGTCAGAGCCTACCAGATACAGACTGGACCTGGCAGCTTGCTGGATGCCAGTTGTGATGCCTTGGCGAATAGCCAACTCCATCCAGGATCTTATCTTTTCAGGGATCTCCTCAGGGAGAGACTCCTCTTGGTGGAGACCGGCAGCAGTTGGGGTGAAGGTGGCCTCTGGAGCCCTTCTGGTCGATGTTTCAGGAACCAGAGCCTGTTGTTCCTGAGAGGGCAAGCTGTGCCTGGAGGAGAAGGAAACATCTGGGGGGGGGGAGGTTGAGCAGAGGTAGACGGACTGGAGGATGGAGGAACTTGAGGCACCTTGAGTGCTTCCTTAGATCTCCCATCTATTTCTTTTTGCAGGGCCTTGTGGCGCCTTAGGGCATCCCTCTCGGCCGCTTTGGAGGTCTCCTTAGCCTGCTTGCGCAAGTGATGGGTTTTGGCTTTTGCCTTCAAAGAAGTTCCTCTAGAGGTATTGCCATCTGCCATTGCAATGACTTAAATGTGGCTGTAATAAGATAGGAATCAATATGAGGTGGTTGGCACGCCCAGGGCCCGGTCTAGCAAGACAGTGTCCCTGATTAGTATTACTTCCCCCTTTTAGTATAATTTAATTCAAAGAAAATTCTCTCTTTATATATATATATGAATATGAAGCCAATTTGGAAATAATTGAGCCGTACCTCAGTGATAATATTTTGATTATAAAAATATTATACTGTTAAATGACACAAAGCTATCAAAAGGAAGCTTGCAAAACAAATTATCATTATTATTATCAGTAAAGGGATATGTATACTTGGGAATAGGTTGTAATACTTTTCTTTAACTGACTTATGAGATTACATGTCATGAGTTTTTAAACAGATTGATGAAATTACCCTAGGGATAATACTGACCGTTTTCATTTGTGATGATTAGAAACTGCTTGACGATTTCAGTCACCATTGTCCAATGGACTGAAATCCTGTATTTAATTCTGCATATATGTTCTGCTTTCACTCTTTTTATTTTATATATCAGAGATTTTGTGGTATCTAATCAGAGATAGAGATAAATAATGAAAAAATAATTTTTTTTAATCATATATAAGAGTGTGATATCCTATCTATCTATCTATCTATCTATCTATCTATCTATCCATCCATCCATCCACCCACCCACCCAGCTATCTCACGTGTTCTTTATACGTGCATGTGCATAAATGTTTTACACACACACACACACACACACACACACACACACACACACACACAGAAAATTAGCAGCAATAGACATGTTTTCCTCAAAGTTATATAAACACTGCTTTAAAATAATTTTTGGCTGTAGGAACTAACTAAACCCTTCCCAAATTTTTTGGTTTATCTAATTTATTTTCTATTGATCTGAACAGCTGGCATATTTCTGTCTTCCCTAAAACAGGAAAATGTAGGTGCCAAATACAACAATTTTCTGAAAAATGAAAGCACTGTTGCAAAGAGCATTCACTTTCCAATCTTAAAAGGCAATGGGTGCCATGGTGGAACTAATAGATAAACTAAGTCAACAGAGAAAATGCAGAGAGAGACAGAGGGAGCAGGTAGATGTAAAAAAATTACTTGAACTGGCTGCCAGCAGTTAATCTGATGTGTGTTCATGATTGCATCTGGCTGAGTCCAGAGGAATGCTTGAAAAATGAATTATCATGACAGACATTTTTGTATTGCTGTGTATCAAACAGCAATAAACCTGGGACACAAGGCATCCCATCTAGAAGTCTGTAAGAGAATTCAAAGCATTCTTACTTAGCTCTACATTTTTTGGAAGTAGACAAAGGAAAGCAGGAGTTGTCGGTTGTAGTCCTGCAAATTATTCTAACTGGTATCCAAAAACAGGTTAAGTTAGTTAAAAACATTTTTCTTTACAAGCTTTTAAAAATCTTTGGTGTCTTAACCCTGTTTGATAATTTTTAACCCCAGTTGTCTTATTTTTGCTTCCAATTTTTACTTTCATTAAATCTTTATCAAACGGATGTTTTATTTGCTTCATATTTTACTTTGCACTTTAATTTTATAGCTGCATTGTAAGCAGGTGTTAGAAATCTGTAAGCATTATGTTGGTTTTTTTAAAAATAACAGGATTATGCCTTGAGTGAAAAATTTCCTTTTCTAGGAAACCATTAGATTTGAAAATCACTAATTCAGTTTATAATATTCTATAAAAATATTACCAGAATTACCAGGCAGATCTACACAAATGTTTATTCACACAACATACTATGTCATATATCAGTGTCATGCCCCCCAGAGTCAGAGTCAGAGTCTGAGAACAGCTGACAGGGAGTGGGGGAGTGGCTCCATTGGCTGTGGAGGAAACTGGGGAAGGGCAAAGTCAGGCTGGGCAGAACAGGGGAGAAGTAGAACAGGGGAGAGGGGGTTCAGAACAGAGGTGATATTCAGCAGGTTCTGACCAGTTCTGGAGAACTGGTAGCGGAAATTTTGAGTAGTTCAGAGAACTGGCAAATACCACCTCTGAGTGGTCCCGCCCCCATCTATTCTCTGCCTCTCAAGTCCCAGTTGATCAGCTAGGTCTCTTTTTGTTGCCCTGCACAGGAGAACGGAGCTGGAAAGCAGGTTAGTGGGGTGGAGAGGGAATGGGATTTTGCAGTAACTTCCCCCCTGGAGTGGGGTAGGAATGGAGATTTTAGAGTATCCTTCCCCTGCCATACCCACCAAGCCACACCCACAGAACCAGTAGTAAAAAAAGGTTGAATCCCACCACTGGTTCAGTGGAAGACCAAGGGACACCCCCTCTTTATCCTAGGGAATGCAGGGAAGAACGGAGAAGAGAGCAATATGGGTTGTGTAGCTTACGAGGGAGGAAAGGGCCCTGATTTCCTTCACAAGGTGGGAAAGGAGTTTAAAGGAGAGGCACATGAGAGGGATTATTGTCGGGAACAAACACTGAGTATATCTTGTGTTGGCTATGGTTATCTGGCATCCTCCCAACTGGTTTAATTTACGAACTTGTTATTTTATTTCTGGAACTACATATCTTGCTCTGCCAGATTTTTTACCTTATTTTGCCTTGTTGGATTAATAGTTTAAAGTTTTCAGTTTACAATGTTTGGACTGGAATATCTGCCGCCAAAGGCTGGTGCAAGTTTGTGGGAGTTTTTCTCCAGACCAGAAGGTAACCAGTCATTGGGGGCAAAGTTGGAGCTAATAAATGAACTCATTCTTATTCTCTGGCTGGGTTGCCTTTGTGCCACGCCCCAGGTTATCACAATCTGTCTATGTCTGTCTGTCTGTCTGTCTGTCTGTCTGTCTGTCTGTCTGTCTCTCATAAAATCTTAACAGCTGTGTAATGAGTAATCTTTAATTGTGAATTTACCTATAAAATCTGACAGAACTTGCAACTAATCTATTCTACTGAAGCAGGGACCACATTTCACAATATGACATAATAGAGAAAAAGATGACATGAAGCAAACCATTGCTCATTTTCTGACACTGCACTGATTACAGGATGTCATTGTCCAGCTTTTAATGTTAGCACTAATGTCAGGCCATATTAAATGCTGCATCACCATCCTTCGTTTCAGCACACATAAAGTGTGAAAACCCTGCAAACTCCCAAACCTGTTTGACTGTCCAAGATTTGTGGCAAAAAGAATAGGGTAGATTTTTTTTCAGAATGCCTATCAGAATATTTTTAGCTATTTTCTGAGTAATTACAGTTATGAAAAAACCATGTAATATATACAAAAGTATTTCACTTCTGTTAAGTAGAAGAAAGTGGACCTCTAAAGGACGATGATTTATTTTCTATGAGATCTGGTCACCTTTTTAGATAAGCCTACAAATTGAAAGTGTGGTGGAAGTCATGACCCATTTGGGAGGCTGTCAGGGTTCAGATGGAGAAAAACAGATTCAGACTCATGCCAAATAAAGTGGAATGGCTATTGAGGAGTATGAATGATTTCAAGACTCCTCCAGGAACAGAACCCAGAACCATCTGGGAGTCCTCCTAGAATCATGGCTGTGGCCATGAGAGCTTTTGCACAGCTTCAGTTGCTGCACCAACTCTGCGGCCCTACATGTAACAGGAAGAAGTGAAGATGGTCATTCATATGGTTTGTCACTTCTTAATTGCATGTCTATAATTTTATATATGCCATCCCATGACGTTTTGTGATTTGTTTTCCCTTTGGGGAACTGGGGTGGGCATCAGAGGTAGTATTCAGCAGGTTCTGACCAATTCTGGAGAACCAGTAGTGGGAATTTTGAGTAGTTCAGAGAACTGGCAAATACCACCCCTGATTGGAGATTTTACAGTATCCTTCCCCTGCCATGCCCACCAAGCCACGCCCACAGAACTGGTAGTAAAAAAAATTTGAATCCCACCACTGGTGTGCATGGCCTCTGTGTGATACATCAGGCCCTCAGGCCACCAGTTTGACAACCCTGATGTAGAAGCATGTATATTTAATTATGAGTGGTAGAACTGCTACATTACACCTCTGCTGCATGAGCTGTACTGGGTATCAGAAGGTTTCTGAGTACAATTCTAGTTGATGATCACTATAAAGTCCTACATAGCTTGAGGCGTAGGTATCTTGGACATTGCTTTTACCAGTTAGTTTATGCCTGTCCTACACAGGTGATCAAAGAATATCTGCTAAGAAAACCCCCACCTGTGACACAATATACATATATACACACAATTCTAGTTACTATTTTAATTACTTTATCCTGGGTTTTACCCTTTTTAGTATGTACGTTATATACTGTAAGCTGCTTAGTGTCCAGTTTTCAGGTCAAGATTTACCGGATAAACAAATAAATGAAATTGCAGAGAAAATTGCATTTCTGATTCAAAATAAAAATAATCAATATTCTCAACATGAATTCAAGTATCGATGATACAAATTCTGCCCTGTTTGGACACAATTAAACTATTTTTTTTACATAAGAGTGAGAAAGAATAGATTATATTATTGGCCTTTTGTACTATTTGTACATATCACAACATTAAGTCACTCTATATTTTCCATTTTCAATAAATAGAAAAACAGGTTTTCTGCTAAAGAACTTTAAACTGTGAAAAATAATAATAAACCGCTTTGACCAAGTAACTTACATGTCTGTTTTTCAGTTCCCTCCAAAGTTGTAAGAATAAACACATATTTTTTTTCATTAGGCAAAGAGGTGGGCAGCCCACAATGTCACTTGATAAATCATACGCCCTTTGTTTAAGAATATCGGGATTAAAAGTTTTATTATTTCCTGCATGAACAAACACTGCAAACCATTTTCTGAGCTGTATGATTTATTTCCAAAAAAATTGCTGAACCCTTCCTAGAACAAGATTTGAACAATCTTCCTTATCATATCCCTACTTCACAGATATTAGTTTCAGATTTCAGCTACAATTATTGACTTAAGCTGACAAGACAAGGAAAGGGGTATTGACATGTTTACAACTTTTCTTTTGACCATCGTTTGTTTTGGAGGAGTCATCAAACTCAGGGTCATCTTCCTTTTCAGGAAATATAGAAATATATACAGTACTAATTAAATAAATAGAAATATAGTACTAACCACACAGTGAATATAAGGAATGAGTTCTTGATAGTAAAATTCCAATATCTGACCCTCTATTAAATGACGACTCTCTATATTTTATTTATGTTGTAGTTTATTCATAAGTAGAAATATAGTATCACTGATATTAATTTAATTTAATGTGCTGGGTGTCTAGTATAATTTAATTTGAAGAATATATAAGAATTCCTCGAGTTACAGCAGTTCACTTAATGACCGTTCAAAGTTACAAAGGCACTTTAAAAAGAGACTTATGACGGTTTGTCATTAAGGACTACCCATATTGCAGTGCATAGTATAAAATACATGCAGTTTGCATATGTGCACGTGAATTTGCATAAGCAGCATAGATGGCATTGCACTGTATTATACAGTAACATAGAGCTTTATTCGCCAAAATATCCATCATCAGTTCTCTCAAAATTTTCAGTGTCAGTCAGGAGGAACGAAGTTAATGCCATTTAATAATGTAATGGAAAGTTACAATGTAAATACTGCAATTGACAAGGTGATTTCTGTAAAGGAACTTGGCACAACTCAATCACAATCTGGGTCTAAATGCAGTAGAAGAAAGCATCTATTAGAAATTTAAAGCTAGCATGTACTTTCAAATATGTCATTTTACTAAATGGCATGTATCAAAAGGGCTATTTTAAGGTTGTTTATATCACACAAAGAACAACCTACAAAATTATAGGCATTGCAGAGCAAAGTACTGTGTTTCTCACAAAATAAGGCCGGGCCTTATTTTTTTTTAGCCCTGAAAAAACGGCTAGGCCATCTTTTTGGGGGTGACCTAATTCCCCCCCTGGGCAGCCTCACCACCAGCTGCTCCAAACAGCAGCAGTGCTCCAAACAGCGGCAGCACTCCAAACGTGGAAGCGGCAGCTCCAAATGCGGACATGGCAACTCCAAACAGCGGCAGTGCTCCAAACGCAGCGGCAGCTCCAAATGCAGAAGTGGCAGCTCCAAACAGCAAGTCCCCCCGCCCTTCCCCCTTATTTTGCATGTTTTAAAATAGGCCTAAATTTGGGGGGAGGGGCTTAATTTGATTTTATGCCAATAAAACATGCTGGGCCTTCCTATTGGTGGAGGCCGTATTGTTGGAGAAACACGGTATTATGTGGACACAGCAGTATTTTCCACTAAAATGTTTGGCATTAAACCTCAGATTGATATCTGTGGTCTACATATCTCTAACAAGTCACAGGATTTTAAAAAATAGCTTAAATATTCTCAGTTTTACATTGATTATTTTAAAGGTATGTTGGACAGCGGATTTCAAATCATCAAAATATTTACAATATGCTTTAAAATATTGCTTTATTTAAAAAAAATGTGTGACAAATGACTTGAGATTTTTCTCCTGCTCTATCTGTTTATATATACTATTTCTAAAGCTTCATGGCAACTTGTTCTATGGGGTTGTAGATATTTTGAACTATATAATTTTATGATATGACTTATCTTTTAAAAAGATTTCCCACCATCCTCTCCACTTTCTAGCAAGATGTCTTCCAGCTCATTCTACCTGCTTTCATGGAAGACTATCATAAATTGGCTGCCAAAATCCATACAATCACTAGATAGCAGCAATTCTGTGAGCCTTACTTCAACTGCTGTTTTGTGGGATGGAACTTGGAGGCAGTATGATGGCCTGCAGGTGGGAGGACAATGTAGCTGGCAATCTGTGAATTGGTGAGGTAGAATGGTTTGGGGGGACAGAAAATGCACAAGGCAAAATGAGCGGCTGAGCCCCGAAGAAAACTTCCAAAGAGTCTTTGTCCTTCTTCTTGGTGGGTCCCTCCCCGTTGCAACATTCCATTTCTTCAAAAATAAAGATGCTTATTACTTTTGTAGGTAAATGGGGAAAAAGCAGGAAGATCTAATCTCTAACTGGAAAATCTTTTTTCTTTTAATTATGCCAATAGCACAGAAAAGCTGACTGACCTAGATTTTCCCTCTTCCATCTGCGACTGGATCGAAGACTTTCTGAGTCTTCATAATTGTGTATTGTCTGACCCATCCACTGTGATCATTAAGTTCACAGATAATACTAATGTATTGGGTCTCATTACAGGTGAAGGTGAAACAGCGTACAAGGGGTAGGTTCAAAAATTATCCTCATGGTGCCTAGAAAACAACTTGCACCTAAACATCAGCAAGACAAAGGAGATGGTGTTAGACTTCCGGAAGAAGAGAAAGGAACCCGCCCCATTTTACATCAAGGGGGGCTGTGTGGAGAGAATTTCCTCCTTTAAATACCTGGGAATCTACCTCAGCAAAGATCTTACTTGGAAAATCAACACAACCCAGGTGGCCAGAAAGGCCCAACAGAGACTCCATTTCCTTAGGCTCTTGAAAAAGAATAAAGTGGAACAATGACTGATGACCTTCTTTTACTGGTCCACAGTAGAAAGCGTCCTCACATATTGCATTACGGTGTAGTATGCTGGCTTGACAGCTGCGGATAGAAAGACATTACAGAGGGTGGTGAGCACAGCACAAAACATCATAGGTTGTTCCCTGATACCACTAGATGACATCGCTAGGGCTCGCTGCCTTAGAAGAGTGAGGAAAATTCTCAGGAATGACTCACATCCCGGTCAGCACTTCTTCACTCTCCTACCATCAGGTAGGAGATATGAAAGTTTAGCCAGCCACACCAACAGGCTGAAGAACAGCTTCCGTTTGGACTTCCTCAGTGATGGACCCAAATCTGTGATTGTCCGTGGTTTCAGTTTGTGCTCTGTGTTGGAGGGCCCCGATCTACCAGATTTGGGACCAAAGCCACCCCATAGAGCTGGCAAAGAAGGGGGAGACCACCAGCTGGGTTTAGGGGAACCACATCTTGCCTCCTTGGCTTGGCATTTACTCCTCTCCAAATACAGCAGTAGCAGTGGTCAAAATGGCCACCCTGAAGAAGAAGATCTGATCGGACAAGTATGTGCAGGAGTGAGGAAGAAGGGGACAGCTTGAGTAACTGGGCTAAGCAGAATTAATATCTAAATAGAAGGTACCCTGGGATTAAAATACCTAAGAACTTTTGAGAAAGATTTTTAAAGTGGCAATAAAGAAGAGGGGGAAAAAGATTTGAGAGCTGGAAGTGGCTTTGAACTTTGAAACAGAAGCTTGAAGAAGAAATCAGTGTAAATGATCCTGACACCAAAAAGGCAAATTTAAAGCTGAACATGAAAGTGTCAAAGGGAAGATAAGGAACTTTTGAAACCGAAAAGCCAGGAAAGGAGAAAAAGCAGAGAAAAGAAAAAAAAGGGGTGGAACTTGGTTATAGCAGAGAGTGCCACCTGGTGCTAAAAGAAATTAATTGGGAATTTTTAAAAGATCTTTAAAGAATACAAAGTAAGTGAAAACTTGCTACAAGAGCCCCCAGGAAAATGAAAGTAAAGCTCTGAACTTTGTAACAAAGAAAGAAGTAAGAAGAAACTGTTCTAGGACTGTTTGGTGATTTTGGAACTCTGGATATTGGATTATTATATCCAGTAACTTTATAGTGTTTGGTTGCTTAAAAGTATTGAGAAGTGTTTAAAGATGGTAGAACTTTTTCTGGAATTGAAAATGGAACTAAAAAACATGAAAGAACAGCTGCAGGAGAAGGAGAATCATTTGGCTTTGCTTTACAATTTCTGGAAATGGCAGTTTTGGAATATGAGGAACAACAAAGAGCTCCAGAGGAAGAAGAAGAGTTGAATAAAGGAGTGGCCATCTTTAACAAACAATTGGGTCAATTGGGAGGTCTGAAGTGAAAAGAGGAAAAAAAGGGAATTAAAAATTAGAGATTTGAGGAGGTAAATAGAAAAAACAACAGTTTGAAAAATAAACAAAATACAAGGAAAAAGCAGAAGGGAGGATTATAGAAGGAAGCACTAAAGAGAGGGGGGACAAAAATTGGAGTGAGAAAAAGAGGGGAACGATAAAGGGGAAGAGAAATTGCAAGAAACAGAATCAGGAAATAAAGAAATATGGGAAACGAACAAGAATAAAAAGAAATAGTTTGTTTGAAAGACACAGAGACAATGGTTGAAAATAAAATTAAGAGGGAGGATTCTCCAAGGTGACAAGGGATTGTATTAATATATTAGAAATTATACATTATGTAGAAAATAGGAAGATATATGTTATTAAAGTGGAAGATGAAACTGGAATTGTTAATTAAGGGAATGTTTGTTAACGGTTAATTTAAATATAGAGAAAACATGTATACTTAATGACTTATAAAAATATAATTGAAATGAATGATGAGAAGGATAGAGATATGAAAATATGTATATTAATGTATATTAATGATCCATAAAATATAATTGAAATGAATTATGAGAAAGATTGTAAGGAGATTGATATTAGTTTCTAAGAGAAATTTGAATTAATTTTTTTTTCTTTGTTGAAATTTAAAGTGTATTAGAGGTAATTTAAAGGGAAAGTACCATGTGGAATCTGACTGAAAAGGGATTTATGTTATAATATAGTTATTAGGAATTGAATGTTATAATTGTTTAAGCAGACAATTTCAAAGTTGAATGTTTAATGGGTTTGAAAGGAATCTAATTAAAAGATATGAAGGTGACACACTCTAAATGGTAATTATACGGGAAACCTTGTTTTGTAATGTGGGGGACTTTTTTGGTGGGGGAAATGATGATATAAGAATATGCAGTGACAATGTAAACAGGACAGATAAAAGTATAAGTATAATGACTATGAAGATATGGAAATTTTGAAAAGGAAATGAAATAGATTTGGAAATGAATAAGAAAATTATAAAATAAGCCCAAGGGAGATATTTGAGAAAAATAGAGAATATATAAAGTAGTGATAAGAAATTGAATATGAAAGATGAATATGTAACTGAAATTATATCTGTATGGAGATGTGAAAACCTGGAACCATGCTGTTCACTAAACAAAGATGTTCTATTTTCTTTTTGTTTTGTGAAAACCCAAATAAAATTGTTTTTTTTTTAAAAAAAAGAAGAGTGAGGAAAATTCTCACGGATGACTCACAGCCTGGTCAGCACTTCTTCACTTTCCTACCATTGGTTAGGAGATATAGAAGCATAGCCAGCTGCACCAACAGGCAGAAGAACAGTTTCTACCCATGGGCTGTCAGACTTCTGAATGGAAAATAATTGCATGTCAACATAATATGATAGATTTGCACGGCTGGTAACTCAACATGGAGGCAACTTGCAGATTATGTTATGGGTGCAGAGTTTCAGCCAAGTACATTGTAAGTCTCTGCATACAGAAGTATATCTGAAAGCATGAACCAAACTGGGCTAGAATGTATTAGACTTCTGTGGATTATGTTGAAAGAGTCTCTGGCTGAAGTAAAGACCTATCAGACATTTATTGTCAGCAATGGGTTTCATTGCTTCATTGTGCTTTTCAGGAAAGACAAAAAAAATAGAACAATGCTGTGAATGAGAAATTCAAGGAAACTATTTCAAAGAAACAAACAAAAGTAAAAGCACAGGTAGTCTTTGACCTACAACCACATCAGAGCCCAAAATTTCCATTGCTAAGCAAGACAGTTACATCAGTTTTGCCCCATTTTACAACTTTTCTTAAGTTGTAAAATGGAGTGATTAAGTGAATCACTGCAGTTGTTAGGTTAATAACATGGTTGTTAAATGAATCTGACTTCCCCATTGACTTTGCTTGTCAGAAGGCCACAAAAATTGATCACATGACCCAGGACACTGCAACCATCATAAATACAATTGCCAAGGTCCTGAATTTTGATCGCATGTCCACAGGGATGCTGTAATCGTCAGAAGTGTGAAAATGATCATAAGTCACTTTTTTGAATGCCATTGTAACTTCAAACAGTCACTAAATGAATATTTGTAAGTTGAGGAATATACTGTAAAGCAATGTCCAAGTTTGCTTACTGAATTGATAGCATTTGAAAAGTGTATTGTTTGCACTTAAAAGTATATAGAGGATTAGAACTTTCATATTCAAATTCTGGAGAAGCAAAACAAGGAAAACAAAAAGGAAAAACAAATCACCAGTGAGATTTGCTGAAACTACTCATGACTATAGTTAGGAAAAAAAATCATTTTTATGCAATCATCAGTTGACACAAAATCCTCCAAACTCATAATCCATCCTGTGAAATAATTTATATGTCAAAAAAATAATTTCACAAAGATTATATACAAACTTATACCATAACATTTCTTGATGTTTCTTAATAGGCTTGCCTGATAAATGTTGTTAATGTCACTAAAATCCTGGTAATATCATATGAAATTGAAGAAATACTCTATTCTGAGATATATCAATACTTTTCTTCTTACAGGAATCCTCTAAAGGGCTTTACTCTTTTTGTTTTTTTTAAAGTGGTCTGGTTGAAGAAAAGGAAAATGAATATATAGAAATATATCCTTATAGTTTATAATATGAAAAGTTTAATGTTCTATTCCAATCTATAACTGTAGGTAATTCTTTTCTTATGACAAGTTGTTTAATGACCATTTCAAAGTATGATGGTCTCAGAAAGGTCTGAAAAGCACTTACAGCCATTGTAAAACATTGCACCTCTCCTGCATAGTCATGTGATTATGATCTGGGTACTTGGGGAAAAAAATAAGATGTTTCATTCTCTTGATGTTTTCTTGGAAGTCATGGGATTGTTTTCAATGAGGAAAACTGAGGTCATGGGACTAACTTTCACAGAAATCTCCATAAGAATATATTTTAAGAGCCCAGCCTATGCCCTTCTAAGGTTAAAGTTGTGCCCTCTTTTTTCTGTTATTCCCAATCTAAACACAATGCCCCTTTCACACAGCAGTACTCTAACATTGTCAAGTTTTTTAAAAAAATTGTTGATTGCACAAGGGAAAAGCTGAAACATAGATAATGTATTTTCTCACAGTTTGTCAGCAAAATCTGCTGAGCCAGCCCCATTATTTCAGATATTTTCATTTTTCAGTATTCACTGCACAATCCAGGCAGAAATAAGAACAATCTTAACATCCCCAACCCAAGCATTTGAACTTGATAGACAATGACTATAATATATTCGCAGCCAAATTTTGGATTCCAAATCCTAGAAAATATGGAATCTAAGAAGACAGAATTCTAAATTATAATTAACAATGATTTAGTTTGCAATTATTCTCTTTAAGCCTTATGCCCTTTTTATCCTCAAGGTACAATACAAAGGGCACAAGAAAGCCTAAAAGGGTTGTGCAGCACTTTGAGTTCAGTTTGAAAAAAGCATTTTAAGGTCCTATAGATAGACGCTACATTTCATCACTGAGTATTCTGAAGCAAGTGCCTAATAACCTAATTCCTAATGAAGTAGTTTTACCCCTTGACAACAAGAGATATTATTCTAGGGTATTCAGAATGATTAACATATGATGTAACTAACACTCAAAAATCATCAAAGAATTTGTGTCTAGTTTTGAGCACATCCCTATTTTGGGCTTAGTTTTATTTCATCTGGACTTTGAAGAATCAGGATAGGAAGAATATTGGTGCTTTGGGGGTTGGAGACACCTCATAACAATACAACGGACATCCAAGAAAACAAACAAATGAATCATCAAACAAATCAAACTGGATTTCTCACTTGAGCCACAAATGACTAAGCTCAGATGATTCTACTTTGGATTCTTTATGCAAAGACATAGCTCTCGGAAAAGTGCTGAGATAGGTGAAAGGAAAAAGAGGATGAACAGCAGCAAGGTGGATAAACTCATTTACAGTGGTAATGGATGATCAATTGGAGATCTGAACAATCAGATTAAGAATCATGCAGATCGTGGTCATTCAGGATTGACACTGATTTGATGGCACATAATCAACTAATCAATCAAATGAATCAATTTCTTTCAACAAGTGCTAATAATGATCGTCCTTACAACAAAAAAGCATGGTGAATGCAATAATCTTTTTAATAATGTTACTGCTAATACATTTACAGAATTTATATATATTAACACCTTAGCAGACCTTATAACACTTCAACTGATGGACTATCTTGCTAAAGTTTTATGTCTAATCTTGTACCCTTAAAAAAAAACCCTTTTCTCAGACAAATACTTGCACTAAAACAGTAATATCCAATGAAGAAGTACTTTGGCATTTTTCTATAATGATATTTTTTCCCACCCAGTACCAGCTCAAAAACATGCAGAATACCACAATGTTCTTAAGGGCTGTTATTTAACTTAGCATGCCATTTCAAGCAAAATACCAAGTGGTCAAGAGATCAAAACATTCCATTAACTCTTCCTTATAGCTTGGTGTTTCCTTTTCATATTGCATTTCTCTATATATGTAAAGTATATATTTTCATAACTTTGACATATGTCATCCAAGTATCTAATAATATCTTGATTTCAAGGGTGTCCTTTTCAAGATCAATGTAAAGATAAATCTCCTCATTCTGGAGAAATGATGTATTTTAAATAAAATATGTTACTTGTTTCCTGTAACTGCATCTAAGTGTAAAAATCAACACTGTAAATCTACATCCATTTTTAATCATGTTTTCCTTTTTCTTAATAAATGAGAGGCCAACCTGTCTTACATAGCTGCTCATGATATCTTACTTCCCAGCTGTATTGAAATCTGGAACACCTCCTTCCCCAAAGATTGGAGGGTTGAGCTGATTTGCCTTTGCTTTAGTTGTAGGGTAATGGGAAGAAATAAAGAGCTAGTTTATGGGTTCTGTTTCAAGGTTTTTAATATGCTGTGCCTCATAGCTTCTTTTAGCTCCTGAACCTCAGTTCTTGGTTAAAAAAAAAAAGCCAGCCAACAGCTTCACAGCTCCCCCTCAGTAGCTCAAACAAAACCACAATGGATGGAAGTGAATAATTATTTTGTCTCTTTCCCTCTGCAGCACTGGATCAGCTGGGAGGGCAAAAAAAATCCCCTCACTTTTGTGAAATGAAATGGTGAAGGTTTTTTTAGGCTGGAGCAATGACTTTCATTTTTTAGCTTTTCAAGTCCGCTGATATAAAGAAAATAACCAGACACCCTCCACTTTCTTCTGAGATTATGAATGGTTGAGTAACAGTAGTTGGAAAAATCTTGGAAAAGATGCTCAATCCCCCCACCCCACGATATTTGAAAAAAAAATGGTTGAAAAATATTGTGGCAGTCCACGCATGGTCTTCCCGAGCTCCATTTTCACTGGCAGAGGCACCCTGGGCTGGTCCTTTGTTGTTTCCAGGGTGACCCCATGGGCCAGATCTAAGCATCTTACAGGCCAGATCCGGCCCACGGGCCTTGAGTTTGACATCCCTGTTTTAGAGAGTCATTGAGGCCACTGGGAAATTTATCTATGTCATCAGGTTCACCTGAGTAGTGCAAATGAGTGTGCAGCCTTCTTGGAACTGTTGAAAGACTGTGCTGTAGATTGGAGATAGATGATGTCGTATCCCTCCCACTCTGTTGAGAAAGGGCTATTCAATTTTGACACAGATGCCCTCTTTAGATGGTTTGAAAGAAGGCTCAAAGAGGCCATCTATGTCAAAACTGAACAGCCCTCTCTCAACAGAAGGGGAAGGATATGACAGCATCTATTTCCAGTCTTCAACACAATTCCAAGAAGGCTCCGCACCCATTTGCACTAGTCAGGTGGCCTCAATGACTCTCTATAAAAGAATGCAAATGACCAGCTTTCTGCAAGGAGTATAAGTCCTTCCATTCCTCACCATCCAGTCAGAGTTGAAGAAGCTTTTTGAATGAGAAGTGAAATGTCTTCAAAGAAAAACAAGAAAGTCTAGTTGCCTCTTGTAAAAGCACCTTTGGGACAACTATGACCTGGATGACTGATAAATCTCCATAGATGTTACAGTTTAATATTAAAGTTCAATAGTAAAATAATATTAAAAATAATATTTTAATTGCAAATATTAAAAGCGATTTATTATTTATATGTTTAGGGGGAGTCCTAAAAGCACTGGTTCAAAAATTAGGATGGAAGATACAACAAGCACTTGCTGGGATAGATAGATACATAAACTTCAATAACTAGTACATGCCCCACCTTAGCCATGAAAGCCAGCTGGGTAACTTTGGGCCAGTCACTCTATCAGCCCAATCCACCTCACAGCTGTGGGGAAAATAGGAGGAAGGAGTATTGGACATGTTGGTTGCCTTGAGTTATTTGTAAAAATAATAAAGGAGGGATATAAACAAACAAATTAACATTTGTGGTTCAGTCTTAAGGTGGACTACTCAAAAAAGTAACAGAAAACACCAGACCATAAAGAATTGGTGAGTTCTGCTTTGCAGTTAAGGCATATATATGCTTTTGATGCAGATTCCCTAAAGCTGAAATGGAAATGGTGGGTCTCCCATTTTGCTTCATTTCTTTTTAAATATAGCAACCAGCAGTTAATGTCTCAGGCCCGAGCTTCCTACAAATAGTTTAGTATATTTGGATATGTGGTTTTTGCTTTGGTCCTTTTCTGATTTAGCAATGCTTTAGCAATGCATTTGTTACCAGAAAATAAAACAGCGTAGTTACTTAAGTAAATGCTGTATCTGGAACTCCATTCTTTTCAGTGGTAATTTTACCTAAGAACTAAAAAACCAGCACAAACTGTGATTAAATATTAATTACATGTTAATTTAAGCCGTGATACCCTTAAATATTTTCTAATTATTCAGGTACCTTTAAATATCTTGGGGAAAAAAAAAGTTTTCCCAAACATATAATGGGCACTTTCCTACCTTTTTTCACCCTTCAAGCTTTCAAAAGAATCTTGAAAATTATCTGTGATATTCATAATTTCCATAGACTTGTAAACTAGATGGAAATCACTGCAGCAACCAAGCTACTACAGATTCTGGACCAATAAAATTCACTTAACTCCTTTTGCACAACATAGGACAAAAAGAGAAAAAGCAATAGATTGGTTTTGCACACTGGTTGTTTCCATACTAAAAAGGGGGAACAAAAACAAAGCGTTTCTAACTTTTACCACCTATTGAAAGAGGATTATTTTTGTGGAGTTATTGAGGGAGAACTACTAAGCCCTAATGTAAATTTCCTTATAGGAAGTTTATTTATTTATTTATTTTTTAATTTGTTTGTCAAACATGTACTAGATAACAAGTATAGGTATGAACATAAACATGAACGAAGGAAGGAAATATAGACGGCGACAGTAAGACAGGGACAATGGGCACGCTGTGAGCTTATACATGTCCCCTTTAAGAACCTCTTAAGAATGGGGTGAGGTCTACAGTAGACAGTTTGAGATAGAAGCTGTGAGGGGGGTTGAGGCTGTAACAATGGAGTCAGGTAGAGCATTCCAGGCATTGACCACTTTGTTGCTGAAGTCGTATTTTCTGACATCAAGTTTGATGTGGTTTACCTTGAGTTTGTATCGATTGTTTGCCCATGTATTATTGTGGTTGAAGCTGAAGAAGTTGTTGACAGCAAGACATTGTAGCAGACAATTTTGTGTACTATGCTTAGATCAGACCACAGGCGGTACATTTCCAGATTGTCCAAGCCCAAAATTTCAAGCCTGGAGGCATAGGGAATTCTATTGTGAGTAGAGAAATACCTCTGAACCCGCTCAATCGTGTTAATGTCCAATATACAGTGTGGTTCCAGATAAGCTGTATTCAAGAATTGGTCTGGCAAAGGTTTTGTATGCCCTGGTTAGCAATTCAATGTTACTGGAGAAGAAGCTCCCCAAAATTAGATTAACAATTATTAATGCCTTTTTGGCAATGCTGTTACAGTGAGCTCTGGGGTTTAGATCGTTTGAGATGAGTACTCCTAGGTCCTTAACAAAGTGAGGGTCATCTATGAGATCGTTTCCACCCAACTTGTGTTCTGATTTTTATTGCCTATGTGTAGGACAGAGCATTTATTAGTTGAAATTTGGAGTTGCCAATTACGTGACTATTCTGACATATAGTCAAGGTTGTTTTCTAGGGCAATAGCATTGTCAGTGGTGTTAAATAATTTTACGTCATTGGTGAAGAAGATGCATCTGCTTTTAATATGATCACATAGGTCATTGATGTAAAGCAGAAAGAGTGTGGGTCCTAAAATGCTGCCTTAGGGGACTGCTGTTAACTGGTGCCGGATTTGATAGGGCCCTCCCTATTTTGACTATTTGTTGCCTGTGACAGGAACGCAGCTACCCACTTGTGCAGGGATCTGGAGATGCCATAAGAACTCAGTTTCAACAGTAGTTTATCGTGCACCACTGAATCAAAGGTTTGCAGAAGTCTATGCAAACTGTGTCAGGTAAAGTTCAGGAATTATAAGATGTGAAATGAAACATCTCTAATGGATAAAAGCAGCAGCATTGTCTTTCAAAAGTCCAAGCAACTGAACACAAAGTAGCTCCTTAATGCAGCTGACCTACTTGAAAAAAATACGCTCAGCTCTATAAAATATATACTATATTGATATCCTGTAGAGACACAGAAGTCTGGAAGCTCTGCTTTCAAGAGTGGGCACAGGAATTCTTGCGTGTGGAAGGAAAGAATGCAATGCTTAATATACTTCTAAAATGCCAGGAAACCAACAAAGCTGGGATTCCTCAAGGCTCAAATTCAAAGTAGTTTAAACCTCTGACTGAAGAAAGTACTTCCTAATGGTTTATATTAATTATAAATATTCTTGTAGATTATTAACAGAATAATCTACAGAAAATTACAGCAAACTCAGCACTATTGTGTATCATTCTGGGGGAAAATGCATACTTTTGGAGTCTTTCAAACACAAATTCTATTCTAAGATTGTATCTGATTTTTGGCTCTTAGCATATTTTCATATGGTTGTTTCTGTTTTGTTTGCACTTTACAATCCCTTAACATATTTGAAGGAAAACTTTTGTGCCAGATTTGAAATGGGAATCATTTCACACGCACCTGAGCTTGCCAGCTCTAGATACCTTTGAAAAATGCCACCACCACATTTCACACAAACAAGATAAATTATTTGCCAGCAAATTCCTCCCCTCCATGTTTTTAATACCTTGGTACAATTTTTTGACTATTTGCAAAATACACAAAAACAAGACATATTATAAAAGATAGTCAGACTGCTGTGACAACACAAACTTTTCTGTTAAGATGTCTCTGCTAGCTACAATGATGAAATGGTAACATGGCAATATTTTTACAATTGCATTATCTGCACAATTGTGCTAACTTGATTTCTAGAACTTGTAGGGATATGTCTGAGAAAGACTGAATTAACAAGGGTGGGGGAACCAACCTTTAATCAATTGTGTTTATCAGTCAGGAAACTGATGAGAAGCCTTAAGAACATAATCAGTTAGAACAGTGGTTCTCAACCTGTAGTCTGCAGACCCCCGGGGGTGGGGTGGGGCTGCAATATCATCATAGAGCATCTGTGAAGGTTTGAAGAAATGTAATGATTTAAATCTTGAGTTAAGTCCATGGCCACAAAAGGTATTAAAGAGGTCTGTTGTGAAGAAAAGATTGAGAACCTCTGATTTAAAGGTTGCTTCTATCCCTTCCTTTAGTGAAAGCTACAGTGAAGATTGATGATGGCCAAAGGAACTAGGATGCATGACAAAACAAGAGCAGAACCTGGGAGTCCCAACATTTGTCAAAGAGAAGAAACAAGCAAAAACTTTACTCATTTTGATTATATTGGAAGGAAGCCAGAATATATTCTGAAGGATTTTAATCCTTCCAACAACTCAAAAAGATTGGAATAGGCAGGTCTGAACAAGGAGTGGCAGGAGAGCCCGTAGTCAATAGACTATAGACACATTTAAGAACATGTACAATGAAACATCCTAAGGAAAAGCCCATTTCAGTCTGTAAATATATAAATTACATAGCATAGACACAGAGTAGGTTTATATATACATATTGATTCAAAATAATTCTGGATTCTTACAATGTATTCCCATAGCTAAGGTTACCTATATGGAGCTTGGAAACTTCAACTGAAGGTTGCCAATAGATTGGCAATAGGCTTAGCTTCAGGGAGCATGTAATTCCCTGCTTTGAAATTTTTAACTGATGAAAAGTCTGGTTCAAGTTCAGTTCAGGTACTGATTATACTCTGGAAAGAGCCTGTTGAGAACACTATCTTCTCCCATTGCAGCTGTCCTGGTATTCATATCTTTGAAAGAGGATGCAGGATTCAAGAGATGACCTTCTCATTCAGGCTTTTGACCATCTTAGCAAAAATAAATAAATAAATAAAAATCAGACTAATAAGTATTCTTCAAGTGGGCTCTGACTGATCAAGTTACAAATGTTTTTTTCTATTTTTTTTCCTAGTGTGTGTTCTAATGATGTTTTAGTTATATTTTTAATGTTATGATTTAACATTATTGGTTAGCTGCCATAACCACCATCTGTTAGTGGAGAAACAGGATATAACTCAAATAAATCTCTTATATTACCATCCGTTGTTTAATGGAATTAACTGAACAATTCTAAGTAATCTGGAATCTTATTTGGACTGGAGGAAGGCAGAATGCCTTACATAAATATCCACTGAAAAAGTATTCAACCTATTTAACACTTAATCAGCAAACTGAAAATTCAGCAAATCTCCTGAATTAGGAGATTTTGCAAAAATATGTTTTTGCTTTAATTATGTTTCTAATTTCAAGGTCAGAGAAACAACGTTCAGAACCAGGGCTAGATTATGATTCCTCACTAAATGCTTTGATAATATTAGCAAGGAAGGAACATATTTTAGGACAGGGGTGTTATACTTGCATCATCACGGCAGCGTCACATGACATATTGGGACTTTTTTCACCTTCACTAAACTGGGCGTGGGCATGGTCAGAACGATGCATCTGCCCCACGGGCTGCAAGTTTGACAGCCCTGTGTTAAGAAGTATCCAGTTGTTGGGAATAAGTCTGTTATTTTAATTTAGTATTATGTTTTTAACATGTGACAGTTTTATTTGTTTTGATTCATTATTTATTCCATTGCACTCTCCTTTCCATAATGCTTCAGGGCTGTATGTGTATAATTAGTTACTTCTCAAGCAACCCAATTCCTGCTTCAGACACTACATTTTCCCTTCTCCAGATTCCTGTTATTTCTCATCCCCAAATAAATAATTAAAAGATTCCAGATTATGAGATTGCTACCCAGATGTGGCCCTCTCCTAAAGCATGATGAAAAGCCCCAACACTGCAAGGAAGCTGAAAAGTTTACATTAGAGGCCATTTGCCTTTTTGACAAAGATTAAATTTAAGACTCATAGAGTTATTGTATCTGTTTATCAACATTTTTGGATGTGCAGTTGTGAACTAAATAACATCCTATGAGCGTACATATGACACTGTCTCATTTTTGTATCCTATACTGAGTGGATACTATTGTAATACACACATTTTTAAGGCATGTAATCTGAAATGTTGACCATGACATATCAACTTGGTATCTCAAAATGCAACAGTATTTGATTTTTTTTAACAGTATGTAGACAAATTAGTTCTCCTCCTACTCTTCCCACCTATCAATAGAGGAGCCAGCAATTGTAGTTGAGTTACAACCCAAGCCAAAAAAAAAATCAATCTAAACAACATTTCAAAACATTTTGAAAGTATAGAATAAAAGCAATCCTCTTGTTGCTCTCACTAAATAGTTAATGAATCTCAAGACTATGGCAGTAAAAATGTAATATAGAGGAGAATGAGGAATGTGAACAGTTCCTGAAGCCATAGTTTAAAAAAGCCAGAATCTTGATGAAAATCAGGGAAACCATCCATTCACCATTTGCCTTTTAACTTTAGCACAATTCAACCTTATAATTTTGAGCAGCTCCTCAAAAAAATATAACACAGCCTTTCCTGAAAAATATGATACCTGATACCCTGATACCTGATTGCAGTTTTTAAAAGCTGCCCAATCACTTAATATAATTACTTTTCCAAGTCATGTCAAATCAGAAATTCCACAATACCATTCAATAGTTATATTAGAAACTACCTTATTCGGGGGTCGGAAGGGGCTGTTACAGCAAAGGGAGTTGAAAATACAAGAATATAGATGCCTCCTCAGATTCCTGCTTGCAGAGCATTAATACTGTACAGCGCTGTAGTGTAAAACGAGCCTCAAAAACAAAATACTGTAGGGTTCACAGTTCCTGCCTAGTTAGTTAATAAGCAAACACTCGACCTCTGGGCTTCCCACGCACACTCCGATAGGATCCAAGAATGTCTCGAGCCATCACGCCCCTTTTTTCAGGGATAACTGTGCCATTTCCTCAAAACTGCAACGTTGCGATTACCCCTGCTCTTGAAAGAATGCAAGAGATTAACATGCAGAGACTGTGTGTTTGTTTATGTGTGTTTATGTGTGTGTGTGTGTGAGGGAGAGAGAGAGAGAGAGAGAGATGACATAGTATGTTGTGTGAATAAACATTTGTGTAATATATTTTATTTTGTAGAATATTAATAAACTGAATATTAATTAAACTTCCCGTTCAAAATACCAGATTTTGTTTTCTTTACCCCGCTCCTCCCAGCGCTATCCACTTAACTGCACTTCGCTTCGACCAAGACAAGCAGAGCTGGTCAAAGAAATCATCTGGAAGGCTCGGAAGGGCTAACCCGCGATTATTTCCTTCCTCCAGCAATGCTGGATCCCAGCTCCTCCGAGGGTCTCCGATCCGTTTCGCAGAAAAGCAGCAATCATTTGGCACCATTTACCTTCGGAGGGGCAGCAAAGCATGAAGGCGCGCAGGTCAGGCGTTCGTCCGGTGCCTCACCTGGCACCTCTACCCCGATGAATCACAAATTCCACCTTGAGCAGGCGCAGCGGGCGAAGACAGAGACGGGTCTCGACGAGCAACAGAACGAAAGGCGAGTTGTGAAGTAGCGGGGAGATTCCAAAGTTTCTTCCTTGAGTTTCGTTTTCCCGTAGCAGCTCAAAGCTGGCGGTGCTTTCCGTTCAGCTGGAAAGCGATTCAATTCCCTTGGCTCGTCACTCAAGCCCAGTTGAGCCCTCCTCAGTCACTCCCATCTCGCAGGGTTTCCCCCTCCCTTCTTCTATATACAGTACTTACATACACTTACCCTCTCTTCGCTATAGAGGGGAAGGCTCACTTCCTCTTCAAATGCATTCTCTTAATTGCCCCGTTATGAAATGACTTCTCAGGCGCCGCAGACCCTTTTCCCTTTGCATGCCAAAATGCAAAGTGCGGTTTCCTACAGCATCGCATTTTTTGTAAGTTACTGCTTGGATCTTTCAAATTACAACGATATATAGATCTGTTCTGATGATGCACGCCTGCCAGAAACTACTTGCAGTAATAATAACGACAGCTCAGTGGTTCATAACCAACATATTTTCTAGCTGAGGCATTAAAAAAAAAGCAAGGAGGAGTTTCTTATAATTGGGCGTTTCTAACCCATCTCTCTCTCTCTCTCTTAACGGGATGGGAGGTTAAACCGTTTTGGAACAGCTTTTCCATGGTCAGAAGTGATGCAGATACCTAAAGAGATTGAAACAATGTTAGAAAGCAATATAATGATGATGGAGTTAACTGAAGCACTCAAGTAGCAAAATAATGGAAAGGCACTAGGCCCAGATGGACTTCCGGCAGAATTTTACAAAACACTACAAGAATCGTTGAACCTTCCATTGCTAGAAGTTATGAATGAAATTATGTTAAAGAAGAGGATACCCAAATCATGGTCAGAAGCTTATATTACACTTGTCCCAAAAGAGGAGGCTGATCCATTACAAATCAAGAACTATAGACCAATTTCCTTACTAAACACGGATTATAAAATTTTTGCTTCAATATTGGCAGAAAGACTTAAAAAATACCTAAACAATTTTATCCATCCTGATCAAAATGGATTTCTGCCAAAGAGACAACTTAAAGACAATATGAGAGTAATCTTGGACACTTTGGAATACTATGAGGCACATCCTGAAAAACAAATGCAGATGATCTGGTTTTCATTTTAGAAGACTCGCTAGAAACAGCATCAAAATTGATAGAAAAGATAGAGGTATATGGAAAGGTGTCTGGTTTGAAAATAAATAAAGATAAAACAAAGATTTTGACAAATAATATGCTATCAAGACAAAAGGAAGAACTGGCGGATGTATTGAAAATTCAGGTCACGAATAAGATCAAGTACTTGGGGATACATTTGACAGCAAGATGTAGTACACTAAAAGAGAATAATTATATCAAAACTTAAGCAGCAGATAAGCGCTAGATTTGGCGAAATGGGAAAATTTACAACTGTCATTAATAGGGAGAATATCAACAATCAAGATGAATATACTGCCCAGAATTTTATATTTCTTTCAAACAATTCCAGTTAGGCTTGGAAAAGATTATTTTGAAGATTTAAATACAATTGTGTTGAAATATATATGGCAAGGTAAGAAAGCGAGAATAAAGTTAAAACTTTTGCAAGATGCTAGAATAAGAGGAGGATTTGGTTTGCCTAATTGGGAGTTGTATTACCAAGCTACAAATTTGATGTGGGTTAAGCAATGGATAACATTAAGAAATACTAGATTGTTGACATTAGAAGGACATGATCTGTTGTTGGGGTGGCATGCTTTTTATGGTACAAGGGAACTAAAACACGGGTATTTTAGAAGACATTATATATGGGAGTCTCTGTGGTTAAACTGGGAGAAGACTTAAAGGCAATGTTATTTGAAAATTCCAGTCTGGCTATCAACTGTTGAAGCATTTTCTTATCCTATAATATATAAAAAGGAACAAACAGTTAGATATGGTGAAATATTGAATGAAAAGGGTAAACTTAAATCTATGCAAAAATTAGAGGAACAAGGTATAAAGATGAATTGGTTTTCATATGCGCAAATACATTCAAGGTATGACAAAGATTCTAAAACAGAAAGCTTCTATGATAAACTGACTGACTTAGATAAGATTTTGACAGGTACTGATTAAAAGGTGATTAAAAATTGTATGGATATTTATTAGAAATTAAACTAGAAGAAGAACAAATAAACTATGGGATTGATCTAGAGAAATGGCAAAAATTGTGATCTCAAAATTATAAAATGACAATGTCAACAGCATATAAAGAAAATTTGTATAAGATGTTTTACAGGTAGCATTTCCCCCTGACAAGAATAGCAAGAATGTTCAAGAACAAATCTGAAAAATGTTGGAAATGTCATCAGATACCTGGCTCATATTACCATATGTGGTAGACTTGTGCGGATGCCAAAAAATATTGAACTAAAATCCACATGTGGTTGGAAAAAATGACAAAAAAGCATATAGACTTGAAACCAGAGATATTTTTTAATGGGAAT
The DNA here is from genome assembly GCF_049901715.1 of Pseudonaja textilis. Taxonomy (NCBI): domain Eukaryota; kingdom Metazoa; phylum Chordata; class Lepidosauria; order Squamata; family Elapidae; genus Pseudonaja; species Pseudonaja textilis. The sequence continues at coordinate 171,845,062 of NC_141990.1, forward strand.
TTTACCTGAAATATATAGTAAAGAATTGAAATACCTGATTGTAAATGTATTAACAGCGGCTAGGATTGTATTTGCCAAAAACTGGAAAAATGAGAAAATACAATTACAGGAGGAAATCATTAAGAAAATATTGGAATGTGCTGAAATGAGTAGATTGACATTTGAAATCAGAGAACAAGATGATAAACAGTTTTATAAAATTTGGGATCTATTCTATCAATGGTTTGACAATAAAACATGGTAATGAAATATGTAGATTCTGAGAAAATAATAAATATATAAAGATTTTTTTTTCTTATTATATCTACAAAATGATTGTAGGATAGATTTGAGATGATAATATGAACTGTCATAAAACTAAGTAAAATATGGATTATTTCGTAAAACATGAATGAATAAATGTATAGTCAAATGATTGATTAACAATGATATTAATGTATTTAATATTTGATTGAAAATATGAGAATATATACAATGTAATTGTAATTGAAGACTACGAAATGGAAGCACAAAACAATTTGTAAACCAACCGGCACACTGTATGTATATATATGGAAGATGGCTTGATGTTTTTATGTTTTGTTTGTCTATGTTTGTCTTAAAACCAATAAAAAATTTTTTTTTTTAAAAAAAAGAAGTGATACATCTCGGGGTTGTGTTGTTTACTTTTCTCCTCAAATATTCGGGAATTGTGAGACTTATTTTTCAGAAGTATCATCAACCTACCCTAAAATTCGGAGATAAAAGTATAGCTAACTGCATACTTATTCATTAAAGAAATGTATGGCCTAGCTACACGGTCTGTAGTGGTAGTCCATTTATGTAAATCAAAACTATTGTTTTTTACCTTGTAGGTGATGAGCAGCATAAAAATTAAATAAATAAACCCACTTTTCTGAGTGATGCCTGTACTTAAGGCAAAAGTTATTTATTTGAAGATTGGTTTAAAAATGACCTTAAACAAGCAGTCCTACTCAGCTTTACTCACAGGGTAATGCTCTCAGGTGCCATAACACCCAGATTTTAGAGAGTGAGTTTACGTTGCATCCAATATTTCATGTTATAGGTCTGCATATCAATGCGGTGGTATTTTCTCTCATGTAAACGTGTAGTGAACTGCGTTCTTGGAATGTGCTCTAATGTTACGATAGTTTGAAATCACATTACTGATTCTTCATTTTTTGGCCTCCAAACTTGCATTTCTGGTTTTTTAAAATCATAGTTTTGCTATTACTTAGAAGATAACAGATTTTCATCTGATTACGGTTCTTTTATACAGTCAAATGTTTTCTGCATTTGCAGTCTCCAGAATATTATTTCTAATTATTCTGTAGATAGGGGCAGTCAGAATTAATATTTTGGAACATTTGAGCGTTCTTATATTTATATATTTTAATATATTCTATTTTTATTAGAAGTTCTTTTCTAATTACAAAGCTACAGCATGCGTTTTGTATTAGGCGGCTTAGTGAACATTTGGGGAATCAGTGGAGACTCTTCTGGAACACAACTGCCATTCCAAAACCAACTGGGAAAAATAAAATTTACAAAAGATTTGTTAAAACATTTGAAGTATAAGATAAAAGCCTTAGAAAGCCTTAAAATACTTTGGATGTCAGAAGTGTAGAGAAAAATATGGAAAGAGAGCAAAGAATAAAATTAATCCAACTGTTTAGTTCATGTTTAAACTATATGCATTCAGCCAAAAATCAGTCATTTTATTTTTCCATTTCAAGTACATAAGAATTTAAACATGCTCATATAATATGTGTTGCTCCATTAGGAAAAAATACTTTTTGAATTATAGCAATATATTGTCCAGGAGTTTATATACCACTAATATAATTCAAAATGTTTAAGTTATATATTGAAAAATTTAATCTTCAGACATGCTTCCATAATTGGATATTTTAATAATTTGAGCTCAAATGACAGGAAACATTTTTTATAAGTCTGAGGTCTTTTCTTTGCTCCAATTGATTTTACAATTAAAACAAACCAACAACACATACATAAATGAAAGAGAGAAAAAGAAGAAAGGGAGAAGAAAATAGAAAGAAAAAAATAGAAAATAATTAAAAACATTCTCATCTTCAACAGTTTGTAAGACCTCTTTTTTATCCTTATTTTATGCCATATACACACACCTAATCCTTACATATATCTGTGTATCACTACTATGGATTTGTCCTATCCTCTTGCCTTTTAGTGTGAAGTCTATCTTTGGTCTATCCATTTGTAACAGCAGTTCCAGCTGTTGTAGTATATTGAAGTGTCTTTATTTTTTAATGCCAAAGTTAATTTGTCCATTTCTGCACCACTTGAAATTTTTCGAATGATCATCTCCTCTGATGGAACATGAGGCTGCTTCCAACATTGTGCAAAAGTCAATCTGGCCGCTGTCAAAATCTGTATTATTATATATTTCACTTTTTTTGATATTTGTTTATCAAAGATCCCTAACAGAAAGGACTCTGGTTTGATTTCAATCTGTTCTCTTGTCATTTCTTCCAGCCAATTTCTAATTTTCTGCCAATATTTTTGAGCTTCTGTACAGGATCACCACATATGGAAAAAAGTTCCCTCTTTTTTTTTTTGCATTTCCAGCAATTTGGACTCATATTGGGGTGCATCTTCACTAATCTCGAAGGAGGAAGGTGCCATCTATAAAACATTTTATAGGCATTTTCTTTATATGCTACCGATTTTGTAATTTTATTATTTCTACCCCAGACCTTTTCCCATTTTGTTATGGTGATGCTACGTCCTATATTCCTACTCCAGGCTATCATGTTCCCTTTTACAATTTCTTCTTCTAATTCTACTTCTAATAAATAATTATAAAATTTTGTTATTTTTTTTGCCTGATCCTAATAATTTTATCTAATTGCTGGAGTTTATTGTTAATTCCAAATTCTTTCTTGTCCTGTTTATATCTACTTTGAATTTGAAGATATGCCCACTGATCAATTTTTAGTCCCCCACATTTGAACTTTTACTTGAATGCAGATAATAGTATTTCAGTCAAAACAATTGTGGTAGAGAAAGAATATGAAGAGAAGGAATAGAAAGCACAAGTCCCCTTTGTACTGGTAATTTCTCTTCAAATCTCATATTCTTTCTCTGGATACATAGCTATGACAATAAACCCCCATTTGCAATCTTGCTTGCAAGGAGGACCTGGAATGATTGGTGCAGAATCAATTTTGATAAAAGTATGGGGGAGGGGGGCCTCATGTGGAATAACAATTGGGTCAGAAGAATTATATCATTTGGGCTGCAAAGATGGAATGTTTCCTAAAAGCTAAGGAACTGTGGGATATTCTTGAAAACCCACCCCAAGTGCTTTTAACTGCTGCAGATCAGAGCAATGGCTTATAAGTTTAGAAGATGATCAGTTTATCAATGTAGCTGATTTAAAGACTGCAAAGGAGGTCTGGCAGAAATTAAGGACTGTACAGTGAGTGTGTCAGCATACAATATCATGCAATTATCAAGAAAGTTGAACAGAGCCAGGTTGCAACTGGGAGAGTCCATTGAGCAGCATCTGGTGAACATGTAAACTTTCTTTGTGGAGTTAGAACAGCGTGGGATACAGATTCCTGAATCTCAGAAAGTGCTTTTGGTTTTAAATAGTCTAGATGACTCATGGGATATTGTTTCTTCAGTATTTAAATGCAAACCAGAACAGGAACTGTGCTTGGAAGCATTGAAAGCATGTCTGATAGCTGAAGAGCAGAAATGCCATTTTAGAGAAAGACATGAGAAATCCCTGCTCAAGGAGCAGAATGGAAAATTCCACAGACTGGCTGTCTCCAGAGAAGAGAAGAGCAGCAGGGATATCAGATTATAACCCAGCAACAGAGGCGGTACTTCATTTGTGGTGAAACGACTCACTTAAAGAAAGACTGTTTGCAAAGGAAAAAGTTTTTGCGAGGAAGAAATTATTTGCAAGACAGAAGAAGCAGTTTGTAAGGAAGACGGTTAGCTGATGGACAGGCTGCTGTTGCAAAAGTCAGCTATTGCAGGAGAAGTCGATGACTAATTGACTGTGGGGTTAGTCAAACAATTGTTAATAATTCTAAATTGTTTCACAGGATGAATGCAGATGCTGGAGATGCAGTAGCCTTGGCAAATGGCAAAAAGGCTAAAGTCATTGGAAGAGGCAGTGTGCAAATTCCATATCTGGAAACAAGGTTTAATGATGTTTTGTGTGTGCCTGAAATGGAGCATAATTTGCTGAGTGTCTCTAGTTTAGACAAGCAAGTGTTTGAGAGCACATTTGTAAATGGGAAGTGTCTCATTAAGCAAAATAGCATAATATTTGCAAAGAGCATAAAGCAAGACAACCTTTATGTGTTGCAGGGACAAAATATTCAATGTGCACAAACATTTGGAAATTTGGCACAAGATAATTCATGTGTTCAACTCTTGCACCATAAGCTTGGCCATGCCAACTTCAAAATTGTTCAAAAAATGGAACAATATGCAGAAGAGTTGCATGTAAAGGGATGTAAGGCATATTTGGATTGTGCAGTATGCAAATCATCAAAGTCCAAGTGAGCAAGGGTAGCACAAGGCAGACAACAAGGGCTCTAGAGCTGGTACATGCAGATTTAGTTGGGCCAATGCAAGCCAGTTTGGGAGGAACAAAGTATGCACTGGTCATTGTAGATGACTATAGCAGGTTTGGGTTCTGCTATTTATTAAAGAGTAAAATAGAGGTGCTACAGAAATTTAAGAAATGGGTAAGCTTTGTAGAAAGAAGGTATAAACAACAGGTATGTCAGCTGCAAACTGACAGAGGTTCAGAATTCATGTCAACAAGTTTTCAACAGTAGTTGGGACAGTTAAGAATAAAACACAGGCACACAAATCCCTACACAGCAGCTGAGAATGGTGTTGCTGGAATGGAATCTTACAAACCATGAAGGACTCACTGCTAGAGGATTTTGGTCTGAGCAGGTCATATTGGGGTGAAGCCATGTTGACTGCTAATTATTTAATAGGTTGTGGAGTTCCTCCATTAATAATACTCTATATGCAGTCCCTCAGGCCTTTTTTTCTTACAAGATTTTAAATCTGCCTAATAGCATAAGAAAGAAAGAATTTGGGAGAAAAAATTTAGTGCATGAGCAGCTGTGGGGAGTATGTGGGGCTCAGGAACCACCATTTTGATCAAAATAATAAAAGCAGTGTTACAACATTGTGTTGCATCCTCTGCCCCTTTTGGCCATCATGTGTGTATGAAAGGGGCAGAGTACAATATCACAATCATTTGCTCTTCTTCCCCTCCCTGCTGATGCCCCTAGCACCATCCTCAGTCCCTGGACTCACCAAATATTCCAAGGGAGATGCGCCATCCCCCTCAGATGGTCCCGCTTCCTCCTCTGAACTGTGCTCCATGACATTGCCAGAGGACTAGAAAAGAGTTCAAATCTTCAAATGGGAGAAAAATAGATCCAGGAAACAGAATAATCAGACTGACATCAATACCTGGGAAAATCCTGGAAAACATAGCAATAGATTTGTGAGCACCTAGAAACGGCCAAAATGATTACTAGAAGCCAACATAGGTTTGTATTCAACAAGATAATGTTAAGGTAATAAATAAAGGAAAGAAATAAAATATATTATAGCATTAAATAGAGAGTTACTCTATAGGCATATCTTACCTTGATGTTAGGCAGTTGTTTTTCTATGTATGTAGAAGTATATATCTCTATAGGCATTTCTCATCTTGCTGTTGTGGAAAATATTTCTCTTTCACGTGTTGTAAAACTAGCCTGCAATTAATTACATCTCTCTCATCTGAAGACACATGATTTTCCCATCTAAATAAATCAGAATCCATCTGGTTTATGTTCCACCCCCTTGAGAATGGAACGTACTCCCTGGGACCGTAACTCCCTACACCTTTTGAAGTATGCTGTTAATAGCCCTCTTAAAAGGTCAATTATGATCGATTAGCAAGACAATAGGAGAAGGAATAATGAAAGATAAACAAGTGTCAGAAGGACATTTGTTTTTTGCAGGAGAGATGTAAATCAAAGTTAGAGTGTTTTACAATGCAGTTACTCTACCTCTAAAAGAATCTTAAGGTATAAGGAGAGTTACTTTCTTCTATGTGCTTTGTAACTTTCCTTACATATCTGTGTGCATGAGAGGAGGGGTCTTACCCTTTTATTGATCAATAAAAGTTAGATTTTGTTATTCAAAGCCTCTGCTTAAGTTCATTTTTGGCACATTGTGATCTTAAGTTATAGCCAAATTTTACAATGTGTTTCATCGGTTAAAAAAGTGAGGTCCTGCACTTAAGCAGAAAAAAAAATCAAAAGTGGTGATGGTATAGAATAGGTGATACCTGACTCAATAGTAATAACTGTGATAGGGATGTAATGCACCACCACTTAAATATGAGTCAGCAGTGTGCTGCAGCTGCCAAAAAAGCCAATGAAGTCCTAAGATACATCAATAGAAATATAGTATCAAGATCATGAGAAATAATAGTACCATCCTATTGTGCACTAGTGAGGCCACACTTGGAATATTGCATCCAGTTCTGGTCACCATGATACAAAAAAGATACTGAAGCCCTAGGTAACAGGCAGAAAAGAGCAACAAAGATAATAGAGGCTAAACTGTATGATGAGCAGTTGAGAGAGCTAGGTACGTCAAGTCCCATGATGGTGAACCTATGGCACGCATGCCTCAAGTGGCATGCCGAGCCATCTCTCCAGGCACTCCAGCTGTTGCTCATTGCTGTTCTGGGTTCCAGTGCACTCATGCCAGCTGGTCTTTGCAGACATGGGATCGCTGGAAACCAGAAGAACAGCTCCCCTGCATGCATGTGCATGCCAGCCAGCTGGTCTTCGTAGGCACGGGAGCACCAGAAACTGGAAGAGCAGCTCCCTGGCACACACCAGTCAGCTGGTCTTCTCATGTGCATGCATGTTAGAAACTGGAATACCAGCTTCTGGCTTTCTGCGCTTCTGTGCAGTGCGCCAAGGAACTGCTCTTATGGTTTCTGGTGCACACATACACGCTCCCATGTCAGCACTCGGTGCCGAAAAGGTTCGCCCTCATTGGTCTAGCTTATAAAAGAGAAGGATTAGGGGAGACATCATAGCTGTGTTCCAGTACTTAAGGGGCTGTCACAGAGAACAGGGGATCAACCTATTGTCCAAAGCAGCTGAGGGCACGACAAGAAGTAACAGGTGGAAGATCATTAAAGACAAATCCAACCTAGAACTAGAGAAAAATTTTCTGACAGTGAAAACAATAACAGTAGAATGGCTTGCTTCCAGTAGTTGTGGGTGTTCCATCGTGGGAGGTTTTCAATAAAAGATTGGACAACCATTTGTCTGGAATGCTTTATCTGAGTCTGGAATGCTTTATTTGCTTTTCACTCAGGTTTTCCATATCTGTCCTTGATCATACTTAACTAACTTGATCCTCAGACCCTATATCAGTAAAAGTCTAAGATTACACCAGTCGCTGATATTTAATCCTCTTTTGACATATGGAGGTTACACATAGAAAACATAGCATCAATGAATTAATTGTGTGTGGCTGGAAGAACCTAGCTTGAAATCAATATGAAACTAATTTGAAACAGTACAATCGTTTTAGAAGAAAGGTGAAATGTTTCAACCCAAAGGGGTATATCAGAGAAGAATCTGGCAACTGGTATTGTAGTGTTGGCTTACAATGGAAATGCTAGATTTCAGAACCTGTTTGAAAAGTGAAATCAGGAGAATCAAAAATAGCTTAAACAAATGTTTACACTGCTTGCCGCTTTATTAATTCTTTTGATGTTGTTTCACACTGAATCATTGGACAGTACACTTCTCATTCAAACATCCTTGCTTCAAGACATTGTTCAAAACAGCAATCATCAATCATTTATAAATCTATAATTTACGTATTAATTATCTACATGATGTCCTCTTGGTAATTTGTAAAAACCTGTTAAAAACATATAAAAGAAATTGATATAAAATAATAAAAACTGCCTCATCATTAGGAAGCAGAAAAAACCTCTCA